>NW_026992115.1:0-26780 GCF_029215605.1 Mirounga angustirostris | reverse complement strand
CTAGTACCGATGCCCCCGGTGGAGGTGCGTGGAGCCTCAAAGACAACCCCCTAACTCGAAGGAAGAACTCGGGAGAGAATCCGTGCTTCAGCTAAACCAGCAGCTCCCGAGGGTAGAAGCATGGCGTGGTGTGCGTGCAGGAGAGCCCTGCAAGGGAGCCCAAAGCCTTTTGCGAGGGAGACGCAGGCCCCGGCAGAAGGCAGAACACGACTAGCCGTGTGGTTGATCTAGCCAGCCCTGCGGCCCTACTTGGGCATGGAAGCCTAAAGGCGGGCGTTCCAACGCGGAGAAACAACAGTGTGCAGAAACCGTGCTTTAAGCTACCGTCGACCTCTCTGCGGGAGGAAGCGGTTTAGGGTGGAGCGTGGGTGAGAGAGAGCCTGGGGACGGGCTCCATACAGAGAATCGGGGGAGAGACAGGCCGGTGCCGAGGGCAGCTGTCAACTCACCTCGTGTGGACGAGGCCATTCCCGTTGCCCCGTGTGTGCGTGCAGGCCTAAAGGCAGCCCCCTAACTGGGAGCCACAGCTCTGGTGAGAACCCGCGCTTCAGCTCCAATAGCCGTTGCTGAGGTGGGCAGCCGTTTGCTGTGGGAATGCGGAGAGCACGGCAAGTGAGGCCGAGAGCCTTTTCGAAGTGAGACTCGGGCCCTGGGCGGCAGGAGGCAGAACACGACTCCTCCCGTGTTTCATGAAACGAGCACTGCGGGCCCACTTTCCATGGGAGTCTAATGGCTAGCAGTCTTCCTCGAAAACCCATACGATAGAGGAGCCGTGCTTTAGCTCCCATCCACCTCTCGGAGGGAGGAAGCAGCTTCCAGGCTGCCGTGGGTGAGAGTCCGGGGAGCGGTCTCCTTCCGTGACAGCCAGGGAGCAGAAGTCCGGGCCAGAAGGCACCCCTTGGCCCAGCGCTTGTGACCTGAAGCTAACGCCACTGCTCCATGTGTGCACTGGAATGCTGGGTGCTCCACACTGATCTGGCAGAAAGAAGCCTGTAAAGACTCCCAGCTGCAGCTCATTCGCCTCTGCACAGGGTGGCAGCATTTTCAACTCTGCTGGAGGGCAAACCTGGGGACTGAGTCCCAGCAGAATTCCGAGGGAGAAATAGGCATGGGCAGAAGGCACCTCTCGACTCAGCTCTTGTTTCGGGAACCTAGATCGGCTCTCCCGTGCGTGCGTGGAGTCCTAACGGCCGCCCACCCATCGCAAAGGGACAAAGCTGTAGAGAACCCTTGCCTCAGCAAAGATCGCCCTTCTTGAGCGTGAGCGTCATCTGTCGTGTGTTTTGGTGAAAGCTTGGGGAAGGGAACGAAAACGTAACTCTGAGTGAGAAGCAGGAGTGTAAAGGAAGGCTGCTGTCGACTCCCCTCTCCGTTTAGGAGATTGGCACTGCTGTACCCCGTGTGCCTGGATGCCTAGCTACCGGGCTACCAACGCCAAGAATCCATGCTACCGACTTAGCTGCGCTTTACTGAACTTCGCCGTCCCTGAAGCTGGAGCAATTTTCCAGTGTTCTTGTAGGAGAGGCCGGGAAAGGGTCCCCCACGTGAAATGGAGTGAGAAGCAGGCCGGTGCGCGAGGCGGCTCTCAACACACCTCTTGTTTATGAGGCTGGGACCCTGGCCCCGGGTGTGCCTGCGGGCCTAAGTAGCCAACCACCTAACTCAAAGGAACAACTCCGTAGAGCATCCCTGCTTCGGCTGAAAGAGCCCTCTGCCGGAGGGTGGACGCATTTTGCTGTGCGCGTGAGTGAGCCCACTGCAAGTGAGCCCACCCCCAGGTTCCGGGTGAGGCTCAGGCCCCGGGAGAGAGCAGAACACGACTCCCCACTTGTTTCATGAAGTTAGCACTGCGGCCCCACTCTCGCATGGAAGTCGAAGAGCCCGCGTTCCAACCGGGAGAAGCAACACTGTAGGGAAACCGTGCTTTCGCTACCCTCGTCCTCCCGGTGAGAGGAAGCAGTTTAGGGTGTACTGTGGGTGAGAGCCTGGGGACGGGCTCCATTACGTAAAATCGTGGGAGAGACAGGCCGGTGCAGAAGGCAGCTCTCAACTCACACCATGGTGACGGGTCTAGTACCGATGCCCCCGGTGGAGGTGCGTGGAGCCTCAAAGACAACCCCCTAACTCGAAGGAAGAACTCGGGAGAGAATCCGTGCTTCAGCTAAACCAGCAGCTCCCGAGGGTAGAAGCATGGCGTGGTGTGCGTGCAGGAGAGCCCTGCAAGGGAGCCCAAAGCCTTTTGCGAGGGAGACGCAGGCCCCGGCAGAAGGCAGAACACGACTAGCCGTGTGGTTGATCTAGCCAGCCCTGCGGCCCTACTTGGGCATGGAAGCCTAAAGGCGGGCGTTCCAACGCGGAGAAACAACAGTGTGCAGAAACCGTGCTTTAAGCTACCGTCGACCTCTCTGCGGGAGGAAGCGGTTTAGGGTGGAGCGTGGGTGAGAGAGAGCCTGGGGACGGGCTCCATACAGAGAATCGGGGGAGAGACAGGCCGGTGCCGAGGGCAGCTGTCAACTCACCTCGTGTGGACGAGGCCATTCCCGTTGCCCCGTGTGTGCGTGCAGGCCTAAAGGCAGCCCCCTAACTGGGAGCCACAGCTCTGGTGAGAACCCGCGCTTCAGCTCCAATAGCCGTTGCTGAGGTGGGCAGCCGTTTGCTGTGGGAATGCGGAGAGCACGGCAAGTGAGGCCGAGAGCCTTTTCGAAGTGAGACTCGGGCCCTGGGCGGCAGGAGGCAGAACACGACTCCTCCCGTGTTTCATGAAACGAGCACTGCGGGCCCACTTTCCATGGGAGTCTAATGGCTAGCAGTCTTCCTCGAAAACCCATACGATAGAGGAGCCGTGCTTTAGCTCCCATCCACCTCTCGGAGGGAGGAAGCAGCTTCCAGGCTGCCGTGGGTGAGAGTCCGGGGAGCGGTCTCCTTCCGTGACAGCCAGGGAGCAGAAGTCCGGGCCAGAAGGCACCCCTTGGCCCAGCGCTTGTGACCTGAAGCTAACGCCACTGCTCCATGTGTGCACTGGAATGCTGGGTGCTCCACACTGATCTGGCAGAAAGAAGCCTGTAAAGACTCCCAGCTGCAGCTCATTCGCCTCTGCACAGGGTGGCAGCATTTTCAACTCTGCTGGAGGGCAAACCTGGGGACTGAGTCCCAGCAGAATTCCGAGGGAGAAATAGGCATGGGCAGAAGGCACCTCTCGACTCAGCTCTTGTTTCGGGAACCTAGATCGGCTCTCCCGTGCGTGCGTGGAGTCCTAACGGCCGCCCACCCATCGCAAAGGGACAAAGCTGTAGAGAACCCTTGCCTCAGCAAAGATCGCCCTTCTTGAGCGTGAGCGTCATCTGTCGTGTGTTTTGGTGAAAGCTTGGGGAAGGGAACGAAAACGTAACTCTGAGTGAGAAGCAGGAGTGTAAAGGAAGGCTGCTGTCGACTCCCCTCTCCGTTTAGGAGATTGGCACTGCTGTACCCCGTGTGCCTGGATGCCTAGCTACCGGGCTACCAACGCCAAGAATCCATGCTACCGACTTAGCTGCGCTTTACTGAACTTCGCCGTCCCTGAAGCTGGAGCAATTTTCCAGTGTTCTTGTAGGAGAGGCCGGGAAAGGGTCCCCCACGTGAAATGGAGTGAGAAGCAGGCCGGTGCGCGAGGCGGCTCTCAACACACCTCTTGTTTATGAGGCTGGGACCCTGGCCCCGGGTGTGCCTGCGGGCCTAAGTAGCCAACCACCTAACTCAAAGGAACAACTCCGTAGAGCATCCCTGCTTCGGCTGAAAGAGCCCTCTGCCGGAGGGTGGACGCATTTTGCTGTGCGCGTGAGTGAGCCCACTGCAAGTGAGCCCACCCCCAGGTTCCGGGTGAGGCTCAGGCCCCGGGAGAGAGCAGAACACGACTCCCCACTTGTTTCATGAAGTTAGCACTGCGGCCCCACTCTCGCATGGAAGTCGAAGAGCCCGCGTTCCAACCGGGAGAAGCAACACTGTAGGGAAACCGTGCTTTCGCTACCCTCGTCCTCCCGGTGAGAGGAAGCAGTTTAGGGTGTACTGTGGGTGAGAGCCTGGGGACGGGCTCCATTACGTAAAATCGTGGGAGAGACAGGCCGGTGCAGAAGGCAGCTCTCAACTCACACCATGGTGACGGGTCTAGTACCGATGCCCCCGGTGGAGGTGCGTGGAGCCTCAAAGACAACCCCCTAACTCGAAGGAAGAACTCGGGAGAGAATCCGTGCTTCAGCTAAACCAGCAGCTCCCGAGGGTAGAAGCATGGCGTGGTGTGCGTGCAGGAGAGCCCTGCAAGGGAGCCCAAAGCCTTTTGCGAGGGAGACGCAGGCCCCGGCAGAAGGCAGAACACGACTAGCCGTGTGGTTGATCTAGCCAGCCCTGCGGCCCTACTTGGGCATGGAAGCCTAAAGGCGGGCGTTCCAACGCGGAGAAACAACAGTGTGCAGAAACCGTGCTTTAAGCTACCGTCGACCTCTCTGCGGGAGGAAGCGGTTTAGGGTGGAGCGTGGGTGAGAGAGAGCCTGGGGACGGGCTCCATACAGAGAATCGGGGGAGAGACAGGCCGGTGCCGAGGGCAGCTGTCAACTCACCTCGTGTGGACGAGGCCATTCCCGTTGCCCCGTGTGTGCGTGCAGGCCTAAAGGCAGCCCCCTAACTGGGAGCCACAGCTCTGGTGAGAACCCGCGCTTCAGCTCCAATAGCCGTTGCTGAGGTGGGCAGCCGTTTGCTGTGGGAATGCGGAGAGCACGGCAAGTGAGGCCGAGAGCCTTTTCGAAGTGAGACTCGGGCCCTGGGCGGCAGGAGGCAGAACACGACTCCTCCCGTGTTTCATGAAACGAGCACTGCGGGCCCACTTTCCATGGGAGTCTAATGGCTAGCAGTCTTCCTCGAAAACCCATACGATAGAGGAGCCGTGCTTTAGCTCCCATCCACCTCTCGGAGGGAGGAAGCAGCTTCCAGGCTGCCGTGGGTGAGAGTCCGGGGAGCGGTCTCCTTCCGTGACAGCCAGGGAGCAGAAGTCCGGGCCAGAAGGCACCCCTTGGCCCAGCGCTTGTGACCTGAAGCTAACGCCACTGCTCCATGTGTGCACTGGAATGCTGGGTGCTCCACACTGATCTGGCAGAAAGAAGCCTGTAAAGACTCCCAGCTGCAGCTCATTCGCCTCTGCACAGGGTGGCAGCATTTTCAACTCTGCTGGAGGGCAAACCTGGGGACTGAGTCCCAGCAGAATTCCGAGGGAGAAATAGGCATGGGCAGAAGGCACCTCTCGACTCAGCTCTTGTTTCGGGAACCTAGATCGGCTCTCCCGTGCGTGCGTGGAGTCCTAACGGCCGCCCACCCATCGCAAAGGGACAAAGCTGTAGAGAACCCTTGCCTCAGCAAAGATCGCCCTTCTTGAGCGTGAGCGTCATCTGTCGTGTGTTTTGGTGAAAGCTTGGGGAAGGGAACGAAAACGTAACTCTGAGTGAGAAGCAGGAGTGTAAAGGAAGGCTGCTGTCGACTCCCCTCTCCGTTTAGGAGATTGGCACTGCTGTACCCCGTGTGCCTGGATGCCTAGCTACCGGGCTACCAACGCCAAGAATCCATGCTACCGACTTAGCTGCGCTTTACTGAACTTCGCCGTCCCTGAAGCTGGAGCAATTTTCCAGTGTTCTTGTAGGAGAGGCCGGGAAAGGGTCCCCCACGTGAAATGGAGTGAGAAGCAGGCCGGTGCGCGAGGCGGCTCTCAACACACCTCTTGTTTATGAGGCTGGGACCCTGGCCCCGGGTGTGCCTGCGGGCCTAAGTAGCCAACCACCTAACTCAAAGGAACAACTCCGTAGAGCATCCCTGCTTCGGCTGAAAGAGCCCTCTGCCGGAGGGTGGACGCATTTTGCTGTGCGCGTGAGTGAGCCCACTGCAAGTGAGCCCACCCCCAGGTTCCGGGTGAGGCTCAGGCCCCGGGAGAGAGCAGAACACGACTCCCCACTTGTTTCATGAAGTTAGCACTGCGGCCCCACTCTCGCATGGAAGTCGAAGAGCCCGCGTTCCAACCGGGAGAAGCAACACTGTAGGGAAACCGTGCTTTCGCTACCCTCGTCCTCCCGGTGAGAGGAAGCAGTTTAGGGTGTACTGTGGGTGAGAGCCTGGGGACGGGCTCCATTACGTAAAATCGTGGGAGAGACAGGCCGGTGCAGAAGGCAGCTCTCAACTCACACCATGGTGACGGGTCTAGTACCGATGCCCCCGGTGGAGGTGCGTGGAGCCTCAAAGACAACCCCCTAACTCGAAGGAAGAACTCGGGAGAGAATCCGTGCTTCAGCTAAACCAGCAGCTCCCGAGGGTAGAAGCATGGCGTGGTGTGCGTGCAGGAGAGCCCTGCAAGGGAGCCCAAAGCCTTTTGCGAGGGAGACGCAGGCCCCGGCAGAAGGCAGAACACGACTAGCCGTGTGGTTGATCTAGCCAGCCCTGCGGCCCTACTTGGGCATGGAAGCCTAAAGGCGGGCGTTCCAACGCGGAGAAACAACAGTGTGCAGAAACCGTGCTTTAAGCTACCGTCGACCTCTCTGCGGGAGGAAGCGGTTTAGGGTGGAGCGTGGGTGAGAGAGAGCCTGGGGACGGGCTCCATACAGAGAATCGGGGGAGAGACAGGCCGGTGCCGAGGGCAGCTGTCAACTCACCTCGTGTGGACGAGGCCATTCCCGTTGCCCCGTGTGTGCGTGCAGGCCTAAAGGCAGCCCCCTAACTGGAAGCCACAGCTCTGGTGAGAACCCGCGCTTCAGCTCCAATAGCCGTTGCTGAGGTGGGCAGCCGTTTGCTGTGGGAATGCGGAGAGCACGGCAAGTGAGGCCGAGAGCCTTTTCGAAGTGAGACTCGGGCCCTGGGCGGCAGGAGGCAGAACACGACTCCTCCCGTGTTTCATGAAACGAGCACTGCGGGCCCACTTTCCATGGGAGTCTAATGGCTAGCAGTCTTCCTCGAAAACCCATACGATAGAGGAGCCGTGCTTTAGCTCCCATCCACCTCTCGGAGGGAGGAAGCAGCTTCCAGGCTGCCGTGGGTGAGAGTCCGGGGAGCGGTCTCCTTCCGTGACAGCCAGGGAGCAGAAGTCCGGGCCAGAAGGCACCCCTTGGCCCAGCGCTTGTGACCTGAAGCTAACGCCACTGCTCCATGTGTGCACTGGAATGCTGGGTGCTCCACACTGATCTGGCAGAAAGAAGCCTGTAAAGACTCCCAGCTGCAGCTCATTCGCCTCTGCACAGGGTGGCAGCATTTTCAACTCTGCTGGAGGGCAAACCTGGGGACTGAGTCCCAGCAGAATTCCGAGGGAGAAATAGGCATGGGCAGAAGGCACCTCTCGACTCAGCTCTTGTTTCGGGAACCTAGATCGGCTCTCCCGTGCGTGCGTGGAGTCCTAACGGCCGCCCACCCATCGCAAAGGGACAAAGCTGTAGAGAACCCTTGCCTCAGCAAAGATCGCCCTTCTTGAGCGTGAGCGTCATCTGTCGTGTGTTTTGGTGAAAGCTTGGGGAAGGGAACGAAAACGTAACTCTGAGTGAGAAGCAGGAGTGTAAAGGAAGGCTGCTGTCGACTCCCCTCTCCGTTTAGGAGATTGGCACTGCTGTACCCCGTGTGCCTGGATGCCTAGCTACCGGGCTACCAACGCCAAGAATCCATGCTACCGACTTAGCTGCGCTTTACTGAACTTCGCCGTCCCTGAAGCTGGAGCAATTTTCCAGTGTTCTTGTAGGAGAGGCCGGGAAAGGGTCCCCCACGTGAAATGGAGTGAGAAGCAGGCCGGTGCGCGAGGCGGCTCTCAACACACCTCTTGTTTATGAGGCTGGGACCCTGGCCCCGGGTGTGCCTGCGGGCCTAAGTAGCCAACCACCTAACTCAAAGGAACAACTCCGTAGAGCATCCCTGCTTCGGCTGAAAGAGCCCTCTGCCGGAGGGTGGACGCATTTTGCTGTGCGCGTGAGTGAGCCCACTGCAAGTGAGCCCACCCCCAGGTTCCGGGTGAGGCTCAGGCCCCGGGAGAGAGCAGAACACGACTCCCCACTTGTTTCATGAAGTTAGCACTGCGGCCCCACTCTCGCATGGAAGTCGAAGAGCCCGCGTTCCAACCGGGAGAAGCAACACTGTAGGGAAACCGTGCTTTCGCTACCCTCGTCCTCCCGGTGAGAGGAAGCAGTTTAGGGTGTACTGTGGGTGAGAGCCTGGGGACGGGCTCCATTACGTAAAATCGTGGGAGAGACAGGCCGGTGCAGAAGGCAGCTCTCAACTCACACCATGGTGACGGGTCTAGTACCGATGCCCCCGGTGGAGGTGCGTGGAGCCTCAAAGACAACCCCCTAACTCGAAGGAAGAACTCGGGAGAGAATCCGTGCTTCAGCTAAACCAGCAGCTCCCGAGGGTAGAAGCATGGCGTGGTGTGCGTGCAGGAGAGCCCTGCAAGGGAGCCCAAAGCCTTTTGCGAGGGAGACGCAGGCCCCGGCAGAAGGCAGAACACGACTAGCCGTGTGGTTGATCTAGCCAGCCCTGCGGCCCTACTAGGGCATGGAAGCCTAAAGGCGGGCGTTCCAACGCGGAGAAACAACAGTGTGCAGAAACCGTGCTTTAAGCTACCGTCGACCTCTCTGCGGGAGGAAGCGGTTTAGGGTGGAGCGTGGGTGAGAGAGAGCCTGGGGACGGGCTCCATACAGAGAATCGGGGGAGAGACAGGCCGGTGCCGAGGGCAGCTGTCAACTCACCTCGTGTGGACGAGGCCATTCCCGTTGCCCCGTGTGTGCGTGCAGGCCTAAAGGCAGCCCCCTAACTGGGAGCCACAGCTCTGGTGAGAACCCGCGCTTCAGCTCCAATAGCCGTTGCTGAGGTGGGCAGCCGTTTGCTGTGGGAATGCGGAGAGCACGGCAAGTGAGGCCGAGAGCCTTTTCGAAGTGAGACTCGGGCCCTGGGCGGCAGGAGGCAGAACACGACTCCTCCCGTGTTTCATGAAACGAGCACTGCGGGCCCACTTTCCATGGGAGTCTAATGGCTAGCAGTCTTCCTCGAAAACCCATACGATAGAGGAGCCGTGCTTTAGCTCCCATCCACCTCTCGGAGGGAGGAAGCAGCTTCCAGGCTGCCGTGGGTGAGAGTCCGGGGAGCGGTCTCCTTCCGTGACAGCCAGGGAGCAGAAGTCCGGGCCAGAAGGCACCCCTTGGCCCAGCGCTTGTGACCTGAAGCTAACGCCACTGCTCCATGTGTGCACTGGAATGCTGGGTGCTCCACACTGATCTGGCAGAAAGAAGCCTGTAAAGACTCCCAGCTGCAGCTCATTCGCCTCTGCACAGGGTGGCAGCATTTTCAACTCTGCTGGAGGGCAAACCTGGGGACTGAGTCCCAGCAGAATTCCGAGGGAGAAATAGGCATGGGCAGAAGGCACCTCTCGACTCAGCTCTTGTTTCGGGAACCTAGATCGGCTCTCCCGTGCGTGCGTGGAGTCCTAACGGCCGCCCACCCATCGCAAAGGGACAAAGCTGTAGAGAACCCTTGCCTCAGCAAAGATCGCCCTTCTTGAGCGTGAGCGTCATCTGTCGTGTGTTTTGGTGAAAGCTTGGGGAAGGGAACGAAAACGTAACTCTGAGTGAGAAGCAGGAGTGTAAAGGAAGGCTGCTGTCGACTCCCCTCTCCGTTTAGGAGATTGGCACTGCTGTACCCCGTGTGCCTGGATGCCTAGCTACCGGGCTACCAACGCCAAGAATCCATGCTACCGACTTAGCTGCGCTTTACTGAACTTCGCCGTCCCTGAAGCTGGAGCAATTTTCCAGTGTTCTTGTAGGAGAGGCCGGGAAAGGGTCCCCCACGTGAAATGGAGTGAGAAGCAGGCCGGTGCGCGAGGCGGCTCTCAACACACCTCTTGTTTATGAGGCTGGGACCCTGGCCCCGGGTGTGCCTGCGGGCCTAAGTAGCCAACCACCTAACTCAAAGGAACAACTCCGTAGAGCATCCCTGCTTCGGCTGAAAGAGCCCTCTGCCGGAGGGTGGACGCATTTTGCTGTGCGCGTGAGTGAGCCCACTGCAAGTGAGCCCACCCCCAGGTTCCGGGTGAGGCTCAGGCCCCGGGAGAGAGCAGAACACGACTCCCCACTTGTTTCATGAAGTTAGCACTGCGGCCCCACTCTCGCATGGAAGTCGAAGAGCCCGCGTTCCAACCGGGAGAAGCAACACTGTAGGGAAACCGTGCTTTCGCTACCCTCGTCCTCCCGGTGAGAGGAAGCAGTTTAGGGTGTACTGTGGGTGAGAGCCTGGGGACGGGCTCCATTACGTAAAATCGTGGGAGAGACAGGCCGGTGCAGAAGGCAGCTCTCAACTCACACCATGGTGACGGGTCTAGTACCGATGCCCCCGGTGGAGGTGCGTGGAGCCTCAAAGACAACCCCCTAACTCGAAGGAAGAACTCGGGAGAGAATCCGTGCTTCAGCTAAACCAGCAGCTCCCGAGGGTAGAAGCATGGCGTGGTGTGCGTGCAGGAGAGCCCTGCAAGGGAGCCCAAAGCCTTTTGCGAGGGAGACGCAGGCCCCGGCAGAAGGCAGAACACGACTAGCCGTGTGGTTGATCTAGCCAGCCCTGCGGCCCTACTAGGGCATGGAAGCCTAAAGGCGGGCGTTCCAACGCGGAGAAACAACAGTGTGCAGAAACCGTGCTTTAAGCTACCGTCGACCTCTCTGCGGGAGGAAGCGGTTTAGGGTGGAGCGTGGGTGAGAGAGAGCCTGGGGACGGGCTCCATACAGAGAATCGGGGGAGAGACAGGCCGGTGCCGAGGGCAGCTGTCAACTCACCTCGTGTGGACGAGGCCATTCCCGTTGCCCCGTGTGTGCGTGCAGGCCTAAAGGCAGCCCCCTAACTGGGAGCCACAGCTCTGGTGAGAACCCGCGCTTCAGCTCCAATAGCCGTTGCTGAGGTGGGCAGCCGTTTGCTGTGGGAATGCGGAGAGCACGGCAAGTGAGGCCGAGAGCCTTTTCGAAGTGAGACTCGGGCCCTGGGCGGCAGGAGGCAGAACACGACTCCTCCCGTGTTTCATGAAACGAGCACTGCGGGCCCACTTTCCATGGGAGTCTAATGGCTAGCAGTCTTCCTCGAAAACCCATACGATAGAGGAGCCGTGCTTTAGCTCCCATCCACCTCTCGGAGGGAGGAAGCAGCTTCCAGGCTGCCGTGGGTGAGAGTCCGGGGAGCGGTCTCCTTCCGTGACAGCCAGGGAGCAGAAGTCCGGGCCAGAAGGCACCCCTTGGCCCAGCGCTTGTGACCTGAAGCTAACGCCACTGCTCCATGTGTGCACTGGAATGCTGGGTGCTCCACACTGATCTGGCAGAAAGAAGCCTGTAAAGACTCCCAGCTGCAGCTCATTCGCCTCTGCACAGGGTGGCAGCATTTTCAACTCTGCTGGAGGGCAAACCTGGGGACTGAGTCCCAGCAGAATTCCGAGGGAGAAATAGGCATGGGCAGAAGGCACCTCTCGACTCAGCTCTTGTTTCGGGAACCTAGATCGGCTCTCCCGTGCGTGCGTGGAGTCCTAACGGCCGCCCACCCATCGCAAAGGGACAAAGCTGTAGAGAACCCTTGCCTCAGCAAAGATCGCCCTTCTTGAGCGTGAGCGTCATCTGTCGTGTGTTTTGGTGAAAGCTTGGGGAAGGGAACGAAAACGTAACTCTGAGTGAGAAGCAGGAGTGTAAAGGAAGGCTGCTGTCGACTCCCCTCTCCGTTTAGGAGATTGGCACTGCTGTACCCCGTGTGCCTGGATGCCTAGCTACCGGGCTACCAACGCCAAGAATCCATGCTACCGACTTAGCTGCGCTTTACTGAACTTCGCCGTCCCTGAAGCTGGAGCAATTTTCCAGTGTTCTTGTAGGAGAGGCCGGGAAAGGGTCCCCCACGTGAAATGGAGTGAGAAGCAGGCCGGTGCGCGAGGCGGCTCTCAACACACCTCTTGTTTATGAGGCTGGGACCCTGGCCCCGGGTGTGCCTGCGGGCCTAAGTAGCCAACCACCTAACTCAAAGGAACAACTCCGTAGAGCATCCCTGCTTCGGCTGAAAGAGCCCTCTGCCGGAGGGTGGACGCATTTTGCTGTGCGCGTGAGTGAGCCCACTGCAAGTGAGCCCACCCCCAGGTTCCGGGTGAGGCTCAGGCCCCGGGAGAGAGCAGAACACGACTCCCCACTTGTTTCATGAAGTTAGCACTGCGGCCCCACTCTCGCATGGAAGTCGAAGAGCCCGCGTTCCAACCGGGAGAAGCAACACTGTAGGGAAACCGTGCTTTCGCTACCCTCGTCCTCCCGGTGAGAGGAAGCAGTTTAGGGTGTACTGTGGGTGAGAGCCTGGGGACGGGCTCCATTACGTAAAATCGTGGGAGAGACAGGCCGGTGCAGAAGGCAGCTCTCAACTCACACCATGGTGACGGGTCTAGTACCGATGCCCCCGGTGGAGGTGCGTGGAGCCTCAAAGACAACCCCCTAACTCGAAGGAAGAACTCGGGAGAGAATCCGTGCTTCAGCTAAACCAGCAGCTCCCGAGGGTAGAAGCATGGCGTGGTGTGCGTGCAGGAGAGCCCTGCAAGGGAGCCCAAAGCCTTTTGCGAGGGAGACGCAGGCCCCGGCAGAAGGCAGAACACGACTAGCCGTGTGGTTGATCTAGCCAGCCCTGCGGCCCTACTTGGGCATGGAAGCCTAAAGGCGGGCGTTCCAACGCGGAGAAACAACAGTGTGCAGAAACCGTGCTTTAAGCTACCGTCGACCTCTCTGCGGGAGGAAGCGGTTTAGGGTGGAGCGTGGGTGAGAGAGAGCCTGGGGACGGGCTCCATACAGAGAATCGGGGGAGAGACAGGCCGGTGCCGAGGGCAGCTGTCAACTCACCTCGTGTGGACGAGGCCATTCCCGTTGCCCCGTGTGTGCGTGCAGGCCTAAAGGCAGCCCCCTAACTGGGAGCCACAGCTCTGGTGAGAACCCGCGCTTCAGCTCCAATAGCCGTTGCTGAGGTGGGCAGCCGTTTGCTGTGGGAATGCGGAGAGCACGGCAAGTGAGGCCGAGAGCCTTTTCGAAGTGAGACTCGGGCCCTGGGCGGCAGGAGGCAGAACACGACTCCTCCCGTGTTTCATGAAACGAGCACTGCGGGCCCACTTTCCATGGGAGTCTAATGGCTAGCAGTCTTCCTCGAAAACCCATACGATAGAGGAGCCGTGCTTTAGCTCCCATCCACCTCTCGGAGGGAGGAAGCAGCTTCCAGGCTGCCGTGGGTGAGAGTCCGGGGAGCGGTCTCCTTCCGTGACAGCCAGGGAGCAGAAGTCCGGGCCAGAAGGCACCCCTTGGCCCAGCGCTTGTGACCTGAAGCTAACGCCACTGCTCCATGTGTGCACTGGAATGCTGGGTGCTCCACACTGATCTGGCAGAAAGAAGCCTGTAAAGACTCCCAGCTGCAGCTCATTCGCCTCTGCACAGGGTGGCAGCATTTTCAACTCTGCTGGAGGGCAAACCTGGGGACTGAGTCCCAGCAGAATTCCGAGGGAGAAATAGGCATGGGCAGAAGGCACCTCTCGACTCAGCTCTTGTTTCGGGAACCTAGATCGGCTCTCCCGTGCGTGCGTGGAGTCCTAACGGCCGCCCACCCATCGCAAAGGGACAAAGCTGTAGAGAACCCTTGCCTCAGCAAAGATCGCCCTTCTTGAGCGTGAGCGTCATCTGTCGTGTGTTTTGGTGAAAGCTTGGGGAAGGGAACGAAAACGTAACTCTGAGTGAGAAGCAGGAGTGTAAAGGAAGGCTGCTGTCGACTCCCCTCTCCGTTTAGGAGATTGGCACTGCTGTACCCCGTGTGCCTGGATGCCTAGCTACCGGGCTACCAACGCCAAGAATCCATGCTACCGACTTAGCTGCGCTTTACTGAACTTCGCCGTCCCTGAAGCTGGAGCAATTTTCCAGTGTTCTTGTAGGAGAGGCCGGGAAAGGGTCCCCCACGTGAAATGGAGTGAGAAGCAGGCCGGTGCGCGAGGCGGCTCTCAACACACCTCTTGTTTATGAGGCTGGGACCCTGGCCCCGGGTGTGCCTGCGGGCCTAAGTAGCCAACCACCTAACTCAAAGGAACAACTCCGTAGAGCATCCCTGCTTCGGCTGAAAGAGCCCTCTGCCGGAGGGTGGACGCATTTTGCTGTGCGCGTGAGTGAGCCCACTGCAAGTGAGCCCACCCCCAGGTTCCGGGTGAGGCTCAGGCCCCGGGAGAGAGCAGAACACGACTCCCCACTTGTTTCATGAAGTTAGCACTGCGGCCCCACTCTCGCATGGAAGTCGAAGAGCCCGCGTTCCAACCGGGAGAAGCAACACTGTAGGGAAACCGTGCTTTCGCTACCCTCGTCCTCCCGGTGAGAGGAAGCAGTTTAGGGTGTACTGTGGGTGAGAGCCTGGGGACGGGCTCCATTACGTAAAATCGTGGGAGAGACAGGCCGGTGCAGAAGGCAGCTCTCAACTCACACCATGGTGACGGGTCTAGTACCGATGCCCCCGGTGGAGGTGCGTGGAGCCTCAAAGACAACCCCCTAACTCGAAGGAAGAACTCGGGAGAGAATCCGTGCTTCAGCTAAACCAGCAGCTCCCGAGGGTAGAAGCATGGCGTGGTGTGCGTGCAGGAGAGCCCTGCAAGGGAGCCCAAAGCCTTTTGCGAGGGAGACGCAGGCCCCGGCAGAAGGCAGAACACGACTAGCCGTGTGGTTGATCTAGCCAGCCCTGCGGCCCTACTTGGGCATGGAAGCCTAAAGGCGGGCGTTCCAACGCGGAGAAACAACAGTGTGCAGAAACCGTGCTTTAAGCTACCGTCGACCTCTCTGCGGGAGGAAGCGGTTTAGGGTGGAGCGTGGGTGAGAGAGAGCCTGGGGACGGGCTCCATACAGAGAATCGGGGGAGAGACAGGCCGGTGCCGAGGGCAGCTGTCAACTCACCTCGTGTGGACGAGGCCATTCCCGTTGCCCCGTGTGTGCGTGCAGGCCTAAAGGCAGCCCCCTAACTGGAAGCCACAGCTCTGGTGAGAACCCGCGCTTCAGCTCCAATAGCCGTTGCTGAGGTGGGCAGCCGTTTGCTGTGGGAATGCGGAGAGCACGGCAAGTGAGGCCGAGAGCCTTTTCGAAGTGAGACTCGGGCCCTGGGCGGCAGGAGGCAGAACACGACTCCTCCCGTGTTTCATGAAACGAGCACTGCGGGCCCACTTTCCATGGGAGTCTAATGGCTAGCAGTCTTCCTCGAAAACCCATACGATAGAGGAGCCGTGCTTTAGCTCCCATCCACCTCTCGGAGGGAGGAAGCAGCTTCCAGGCTGCCGTGGGTGAGAGTCCGGGGAGCGGTCTCCTTCCGTGACAGCCAGGGAGCAGAAGTCCGGGCCAGAAGGCACCCCTTGGCCCAGCGCTTGTGACCTGAAGCTAACGCCACTGCTCCATGTGTGCACTGGAATGCTGGGTGCTCCACACTGATCTGGCAGAAAGAAGCCTGTAAAGACTCCCAGCTGCAGCTCATTCGCCTCTGCACAGGGTGGCAGCATTTTCAACTCTGCTGGAGGGCAAACCTGGGGACTGAGTCCCAGCAGAATTCCGAGGGAGAAATAGGCATGGGCAGAAGGCACCTCTCGACTCAGCTCTTGTTTCGGGAACCTAGATCGGCTCTCCCGTGCGTGCGTGGAGTCCTAACGGCCGCCCACCCATCGCAAAGGGACAAAGCTGTAGAGAACCCTTGCCTCAGCAAAGATCGCCCTTCTTGAGCGTGAGCGTCATCTGTCGTGTGTTTTGGTGAAAGCTTGGGGAAGGGAACGAAAACGTAACTCTGAGTGAGAAGCAGGAGTGTAAAGGAAGGCTGCTGTCGACTCCCCTCTCCGTTTAGGAGATTGGCACTGCTGTACCCCGTGTGCCTGGATGCCTAGCTACCGGGCTACCAACGCCAAGAATCCATGCTACCGACTTAGCTGCGCTTTACTGAACTTCGCCGTCCCTGAAGCTGGAGCAATTTTCCAGTGTTCTTGTAGGAGAGGCCGGGAAAGGGTCCCCCACGTGAAATGGAGTGAGAAGCAGGCCGGTGCGCGAGGCGGCTCTCAACACACCTCTTGTTTATGAGGCTGGGACCCTGGCCCCGGGTGTGCCTGCGGGCCTAAGTAGCCAACCACCTAACTCAAAGGAACAACTCCGTAGAGCATCCCTGCTTCGGCTGAAAGAGCCCTCTGCCGGAGGGTGGACGCATTTTGCTGTGCGCGTGAGTGAGCCCACTGCAAGTGAGCCCACCCCCAGGTTCCGGGTGAGGCTCAGGCCCCGGGAGAGAGCAGAACACGACTCCCCACTTGTTTCATGAAGTTAGCACTGCGGCCCCACTCTCGCATGGAAGTCGAAGAGCCCGCGTTCCAACCGGGAGAAGCAACACTGTAGGGAAACCGTGCTTTCGCTACCCTCGTCCTCCCGGTGAGAGGAAGCAGTTTAGGGTGTACTGTGGGTGAGAGCCTGGGGACGGGCTCCATTACGTAAAATCGTGGGAGAGACAGGCCGGTGCAGAAGGCAGCTCTCAACTCACACCATGGTGACGGGTCTAGTACCGATGCCCCCGGTGGAGGTGCGTGGAGCCTCAAAGACAACCCCCTAACTCGAAGGAAGAACTCGGGAGAGAATCCGTGCTTCAGCTAAACCAGCAGCTCCCGAGGGTAGAAGCATGGCGTGGTGTGCGTGCAGGAGAGCCCTGCAAGGGAGCCCAAAGCCTTTTGCGAGGGAGACGCAGGCCCCGGCAGAAGGCAGAACACGACTAGCCGTGTGGTTGATCTAGCCAGCCCTGCGGCCCTACTTGGGCATGGAAGCCTAAAGGCGGGCGTTCCAACGCGGAGAAACAACAGTGTGCAGAAACCGTGCTTTAAGCTACCGTCGACCTCTCTGCGGGAGGAAGCGGTTTAGGGTGGAGCGTGGGTGAGAGAGAGCCTGGGGACGGGCTCCATACAGAGAATCGGGGGAGAGACAGGCCGGTGCCGAGGGCAGCTGTCAACTCACCTCGTGTGGACGAGGCCATTCCCGTTGCCCCGTGTGTGCGTGCAGGCCTAAAGGCAGCCCCCTAACTGGAAGCCACAGCTCTGGTGAGAACCCGCGCTTCAGCTCCAATAGCCGTTGCTGAGGTGGGCAGCCGTTTGCTGTGGGAATGCGGAGAGCACGGCAAGTGAGGCCGAGAGCCTTTTCGAAGTGAGACTCGGGCCCTGGGCGGCAGGAGGCAGAACACGACTCCTCCCGTGTTTCATGAAACGAGCACTGCGGGCCCACTTTCCATGGGAGTCTAATGGCTAGCAGTCTTCCTCGAAAACCCATACGATAGAGGAGCCGTGCTTTAGCTCCCATCCACCTCTCGGAGGGAGGAAGCAGCTTCCAGGCTGCCGTGGGTGAGAGTCCGGGGAGCGGTCTCCTTCCGTGACAGCCAGGGAGCAGAAGTCCGGGCCAGAAGGCACCCCTTGGCCCAGCGCTTGTGACCTGAAGCTAACGCCACTGCTCCATGTGTGCACTGGAATGCTGGGTGCTCCACACTGATCTGGCAGAAAGAAGCCTGTAAAGACTCCCAGCTGCAGCTCATTCGCCTCTGCACAGGGTGGCAGCATTTTCAACTCTGCTGGAGGGCAAACCTGGGGACTGAGTCCCAGCAGAATTCCGAGGGAGAAATAGGCATGGGCAGAAGGCACCTCTCGACTCAGCTCTTGTTTCGGGAACCTAGATCGGCTCTCCCGTGCGTGCGTGGAGTCCTAACGGCCGCCCACCCATCGCAAAGGGACAAAGCTGTAGAGAACCCTTGCCTCAGCAAAGATCGCCCTTCTTGAGCGTGAGCGTCATCTGTCGTGTGTTTTGGTGAAAGCTTGGGGAAGGGAACGAAAACGTAACTCTGAGTGAGAAGCAGGAGTGTAAAGGAAGGCTGCTGTCGACTCCCCTCTCCGTTTAGGAGATTGGCACTGCTGTACCCCGTGTGCCTGGATGCCTAGCTACCGGGCTACCAACGCCAAGAATCCATGCTACCGACTTAGCTGCGCTTTACTGAACTTCGCCGTCCCTGAAGCTGGAGCAATTTTCCAGTGTTCTTGTAGGAGAGGCCGGGAAAGGGTCCCCCACGTGAAATGGAGTGAGAAGCAGGCCGGTGCGCGAGGCGGCTCTCAACACACCTCTTGTTTATGAGGCTGGGACCCTGGCCCCGGGTGTGCCTGCGGGCCTAAGTAGCCAACCACCTAACTCAAAGGAACAACTCCGTAGAGCATCCCTGCTTCGGCTGAAAGAGCCCTCTGCCGGAGGGTGGACGCATTTTGCTGTGCGCGTGAGTGAGCCCACTGCAAGTGAGCCCACCCCCAGGTTCCGGGTGAGGCTCAGGCCCCGGGAGAGAGCAGAACACGACTCCCCACTTGTTTCATGAAGTTAGCACTGCGGCCCCACTCTCGCATGGAAGTCGAAGAGCCCGCGTTCCAACCGGGAGAAGCAACACTGTAGGGAAACCGTGCTTTCGCTACCCTCGTCCTCCCTGTGAGAGGAAGCAGTTTAGGGTGTACTGTGGGTGAGAGCCTGGGGACGGGCTCCATTACGTAAAATCGTGGGAGAGACAGGCCGGTGCAGAAGGCAGCTCTCAACTCACACCATGGTGACGGGTCTAGTACCGATGCCCCCGGTGGAGGTGCGTGGAGCCTCAAAGACAACCCCCTAACTCGAAGGAAGAACTCGGGAGAGAATCCGTGCTTCAGCTAAACCAGCAGCTCCCGAGGGTAGAAGCATGGCGTGGTGTGCGTGCAGGAGAGCCCTGCAAGGGAGCCCAAAGCCTTTTGCGAGGGAGACGCAGGCCCCGGCAGAAGGCAGAACACGACTAGCCGTGTGGTTGATCTAGCCAGCCCTGCGGCCCTACTTGGGCATGGAAGCCTAAAGGCGGGCGTTCCAACGCGGAGAAACAACAGTGTGCAGAAACCGTGCTTTAAGCTACCGTCGACCTCTCTGCGGGAGGAAGCGGTTTAGGGTGGAGCGTGGGTGAGAGAGAGCCTGGGGACGGGCTCCATACAGAGAATCGGGGGAGAGACAGGCCGGTGCCGAGGGCAGCTGTCAACTCACCTCGTGTGGACGAGGCCATTCCCGTTGCCCCGTGTGTGCGTGCAGGCCTAAAGGCAGCCCCCTAACTGGAAGCCACAGCTCTGGTGAGAACCCGCGCTTCAGCTCCAATAGCCGTTGCTGAGGTGGGCAGCCGTTTGCTGTGGGAATGCGGAGAGCACGGCAAGTGAGGCCGAGAGCCTTTTCGAAGTGAGACTCGGGCCCTGGGCGGCAGGAGGCAGAACACGACTCCTCCCGTGTTTCATGAAACGAGCACTGCGGGCCCACTTTCCATGGGAGTCTAATGGCTAGCAGTCTTCCTCGAAAACCCATACGATAGAGGAGCCGTGCTTTAGCTCCCATCCACCTCTCGGAGGGAGGAAGCAGCTTCCAGGCTGCCGTGGGTGAGAGTCCGGGGAGCGGTCTCCTTCCGTGACAGCCAGGGAGCAGAAGTCCGGGCCAGAAGGCACCCCTTGGCCCAGCGCTTGTGACCTGAAGCTAACGCCACTGCTCCATGTGTGCACTGGAATGCTGGGTGCTCCACACTGATCTGGCAGAAAGAAGCCTGTAAAGACTCCCAGCTGCAGCTCATTCGCCTCTGCACAGGGTGGCAGCATTTTCAACTCTGCTGGAGGGCAAACCTGGGGACTGAGTCCCAGCAGAATTCCGAGGGAGAAATAGGCATGGGCAGAAGGCACCTCTCGACTCAGCTCTTGTTTCGGGAACCTAGATCGGCTCTCCCGTGCGTGCGTGGAGTCCTAACGGCCGCCCACCCATCGCAAAGGGACAAAGCTGTAGAGAACCCTTGCCTCAGCAAAGATCGCCCTTCTTGAGCGTGAGCGTCATCTGTCGTGTGTTTTGGTGAAAGCTTGGGGAAGGGAACGAAAACGTAACTCTGAGTGAGAAGCAGGAGTGTAAAGGAAGGCTGCTGTCGACTCCCCTCTCCGTTTAGGAGATTGGCACTGCTGTACCCCGTGTGCCTGGATGCCTAGCTACCGGGCTACCAACGCCAAGAATCCATGCTACCGACTTAGCTGCGCTTTACTGAACTTCGCCGTCCCTGAAGCTGGAGCAATTTTCCAGTGTTCTTGTAGGAGAGGCCGGGAAAGGGTCCCCCACGTGAAATGGAGTGAGAAGCAGGCCGGTGCGCGAGGCGGCTCTCAACACACCTCTTGTTTATGAGGCTGGGACCCTGGCCCCGGGTGTGCCTGCGGGCCTAAGTAGCCAACCACCTAACTCAAAGGAACAACTCCGTAGAGCATCCCTGCTTCGGCTGAAAGAGCCCTCTGCCGGAGGGTGGACGCATTTTGCTGTGCGCGTGAGTGAGCCCACTGCAAGTGAGCCCACCCCCAGGTTCCGGGTGAGGCTCAGGCCCCGGGAGAGAGCAGAACACGACTCCCCACTTGTTTCATGAAGTTAGCACTGCGGCCCCACTCTCGCATGGAAGTCGAAGAGCCCGCGTTCCAACCGGGAGAAGCAACACTGTAGGGAAACCGTGCTTTCGCTACCCTCGTCCTCCCTGTGAGAGGAAGCAGTTTAGGGTGTACTGTGGGTGAGAGCCTGGGGACGGGCTCCATTACGTAAAATCGTGGGAGAGACAGGCCGGTGCAGAAGGCAGCTCTCAACTCACACCATGGTGACGGGTCTAGTACCGATGCCCCCGGTGGAGGTGCGTGGAGCCTCAAAGACAACCCCCTAACTCGAAGGAAGAACTCGGGAGAGAATCCGTGCTTCAGCTAAACCAGCAGCTCCCGAGGGTAGAAGCATGGCGTGGTGTGCGTGCAGGAGAGCCCTGCAAGGGAGCCCAAAGCCTTTTGCGAGGGAGACGCAGGCCCCGGCAGAAGGCAGAACACGACTAGCCGTGTGGTTGATCTAGCCAGCCCTGCGGCCCTACTTGGGCATGGAAGCCTAAAGGCGGGCGTTCCAACGCGGAGAAACAACAGTGTGCAGAAACCGTGCTTTAAGCTACCGTCGACCTCTCTGCGGGAGGAAGCGGTTTAGGGTGGAGCGTGGGTGAGAGAGAGCCTGGGGACGGGCTCCATACAGAGAATCGGGGGAGAGACAGGCCGGTGCCGAGGGCAGCTGTCAACTCACCTCGTGTGGACGAGGCCATTCCCGTTGCCCCGTGTGTGCGTGCAGGCCTAAAGGCAGCCCCCTAACTGGAAGCCACAGCTCTGGTGAGAACCCGCGCTTCAGCTCCAATAGCCGTTGCTGAGGTGGGCAGCCGTTTGCTGTGGGAATGCGGAGAGCACGGCAAGTGAGGCCGAGAGCCTTTTCGAAGTGAGACTCGGGCCCTGGGCGGCAGGAGGCAGAACACGACTCCTCCCGTGTTTCATGAAACGAGCACTGCGGGCCCACTTTCCATGGGAGTCTAATGGCTAGCAGTCTTCCTCGAAAACCCATACGATAGAGGAGCCGTGCTTTAGCTCCCATCCACCTCTCGGAGGGAGGAAGCAGCTTCCAGGCTGCCGTGGGTGAGAGTCCGGGGAGCGGTCTCCTTCCGTGACAGCCAGGGAGCAGAAGTCCGGGCCAGAAGGCACCCCTTGGCCCAGCGCTTGTGACCTGAAGCTAACGCCACTGCTCCATGTGTGCACTGGAATGCTGGGTGCTCCACACTGATCTGGCAGAAAGAAGCCTGTAAAGACTCCCAGCTGCAGCTCATTCGCCTCTGCACAGGGTGGCAGCATTTTCAACTCTGCTGGAGGGCAAACCTGGGGACTGAGTCCCAGCAGAATTCCGAGGGAGAAATAGGCATGGGCAGAAGGCACCTCTCGACTCAGCTCTTGTTTCGGGAACCTAGATCGGCTCTCCCGTGCGTGCGTGGAGTCCTAACGGCCGCCCACCCATCGCAAAGGGACAAAGCTGTAGAGAACCCTTGCCTCAGCAAAGATCGCCCTTCTTGAGCGTGAGCGTCATCTGTCGTGTGTTTTGGTGAAAGCTTGGGGAAGGGAACGAAAACGTAACTCTGAGTGAGAAGCAGGAGTGTAAAGGAAGGCTGCTGTCGACTCCCCTCTCCGTTTAGGAGATTGGCACTGCTGTACCCCGTGTGCCTGGATGCCTAGCTACCGGGCTACCAACGCCAAGAATCCATGCTACCGACTTAGCTGCGCTTTACTGAACTTCGCCGTCCCTGAAGCTGGAGCAATTTTCCAGTGTTCTTGTAGGAGAGGCCGGGAAAGGGTCCCCCACGTGAAATGGAGTGAGAAGCAGGCCGGTGCGCGAGGCGGCTCTCAACACACCTCTTGTTTATGAGGCTGGGACCCTGGCCCCGGGTGTGCCTGCGGGCCTAAGTAGCCAACCACCTAACTCAAAGGAACAACTCCGTAGAGCATCCCTGCTTCGGCTGAAAGAGCCCTCTGCCGGAGGGTGGACGCATTTTGCTGTGCGCGTGAGTGAGCCCACTGCAAGTGAGCCCACCCCCAGGTTCCGGGTGAGGCTCAGGCCCCGGGAGAGAGCAGAACACGACTCCCCACTTGTTTCATGAAGTTAGCACTGCGGCCCCACTCTCGCATGGAAGTCGAAGAGCCCGCGTTCCAACCGGGAGAAGCAACACTGTAGGGAAACCGTGCTTTCGCTACCCTCGTCCTCCCTGTGAGAGGAAGCAGTTTAGGGTGTACTGTGGGTGAGAGCCTGGGGACGGGCTCCATTACGTAAAATCGTGGGAGAGACAGGCCGGTGCAGAAGGCAGCTCTCAACTCACACCATGGTGACGGGTCTAGTACCGATGCCCCCGGTGGAGGTGCGTGGAGCCTCAAAGACAACCCCCTAACTCGAAGGAAGAACTCGGGAGAGAATCCGTGCTTCAGCTAAACCAGCAGCTCCCGAGGGTAGAAGCATGGCGTGGTGTGCGTGCAGGAGAGCCCTGCAAGGGAGCCCAAAGCCTTTTGCGAGGGAGACGCAGGCCCCGGCAGAAGGCAGAACACGACTAGCCGTGTGGTTGATCTAGCCAGCCCTGCGGCCCTACTTGGGCATGGAAGCCTAAAGGCGGGCGTTCCAACGCGGAGAAACAACAGTGTGCAGAAACCGTGCTTTAAGCTACCGTCGACCTCTCTGCGGGAGGAAGCGGTTTAGGGTGGAGCGTGGGTGAGAGAGAGCCTGGGGACGGGCTCCATACAGAGAATCGGGGGAGAGACAGGCCGGTGCCGAGGGCAGCTGTCAACTCACCTCGTGTGGACGAGGCCATTCCCGTTGCCCCGTGTGTGCGTGCAGGCCTAAAGGCAGCCCCCTAACTGGAAGCCACAGCTCTGGTGAGAACCCGCGCTTCAGCTCCAATAGCCGTTGCTGAGGTGGGCAGCCGTTTGCTGTGGGAATGCGGAGAGCACGGCAAGTGAGGCCGAGAGCCTTTTCGAAGTGAGACTCGGGCCCTGGGCGGCAGGAGGCAGAACACGACTCCTCCCGTGTTTCATGAAACGAGCACTGCGGGCCCACTTTCCATGGGAGTCTAATGGCTAGCAGTCTTCCTCGAAAACCCATACGATAGAGGAGCCGTGCTTTAGCTCCCATCCACCTCTCGGAGGGAGGAAGCAGCTTCCAGGCTGCCGTGGGTGAGAGTCCGGGGAGCGGTCTCCTTCCGTGACAGCCAGGGAGCAGAAGTCCGGGCCAGAAGGCACCCCTTGGCCCAGCGCTTGTGACCTGAAGCTAACGCCACTGCTCCATGTGTGCACTGGAATGCTGGGTGCTCCACACTGATCTGGCAGAAAGAAGCCTGTAAAGACTCCCAGCTGCAGCTCATTCGCCTCTGCACAGGGTGGCAGCATTTTCAACTCTGCTGGAGGGCAAACCTGGGGACTGAGTCCCAGCAGAATTCCGAGGGAGAAATAGGCATGGGCAGAAGGCACCTCTCGACTCAGCTCTTGTTTCGGGAACCTAGATCGGCTCTCCCGTGCGTGCGTGGAGTCCTAACGGCCGCCCACCCATCGCAAAGGGACAAAGCTGTAGAGAACCCTTGCCTCAGCAAAGATCGCCCTTCTTGAGCGTGAGCGTCATCTGTCGTGTGTTTTGGTGAAAGCTTGGGGAAGGGAACGAAAACGTAACTCTGAGTGAGAAGCAGGAGTGTAAAGGAAGGCTGCTGTCGACTCCCCTCTCCGTTTAGGAGATTGGCACTGCTGTACCCCGTGTGCCTGGATGCCTAGCTACCGGGCTACCAACGCCAAGAATCCATGCTACCGACTTAGCTGCGCTTTACTGAACTTCGCCGTCCCTGAAGCTGGAGCAATTTTCCAGTGTTCTTGTAGGAGAGGCCGGGAAAGGGTCCCCCACGTGAAATGGAGTGAGAAGCAGGCCGGTGCGCGAGGCGGCTCTCAACACACCTCTTGTTTATGAGGCTGGGACCCTGGCCCCGGGTGTGCCTGCGGGCCTAAGTAGCCAACCACCTAACTCAAAGGAACAACTCCGTAGAGCATCCCTGCTTCGGCTGAAAGAGCCCTCTGCCGGAGGGTGGACGCATTTTGCTGTGCGCGTGAGTGAGCCCACTGCAAGTGAGCCCACCCCCAGGTTCCGGGTGAGGCTCAGGCCCCGGGAGAGAGCAGAACACGACTCCCCACTTGTTTCATGAAGTTAGCACTGCGGCCCCACTCTCGCATGGAAGTCGAAGAGCCCGCGTTCCAACCGGGAGAAGCAACACTGTAGGGAAACCGTGCTTTCGCTACCCTCGTCCTCCCGGTGAGAGGAAGCAGTTTAGGGTGTACTGTGGGTGAGAGCCTGGGGACGGGCTCCATTACGTAAAATCGTGGGAGAGACAGGCCGGTGCAGAAGGCAGCTCTCAACTCACACCATGGTGACGGGTCTAGTACCGATGCCCCCGGTGGAGGTGCGTGGAGCCTCAAAGACAACCCCCTAACTCGAAGGAAGAACTCGGGAGAGAATCCGTGCTTCAGCTAAACCAGCAGCTCCCGAGGGTAGAAGCATGGCGTGGTGTGCGTGCAGGAGAGCCCTGCAAGGGAGCCCAAAGCCTTTTGCGAGGGAGACGCAGGCCCCGGCAGAAGGCAGAACACGACTAGCCGTGTGGTTGATCTAGCCAGCCCTGCGGCCCTACTTGGGCATGGAAGCCTAAAGGCGGGCGTTCCAACGCGGAGAAACAACAGTGTGCAGAAACCGTGCTTTAAGCTACCGTCGACCTCTCTGCGGGAGGAAGCGGTTTAGGGTGGAGCGTGGGTGAGAGAGAGCCTGGGGACGGGCTCCATACAGAGAATCGGGGGAGAGACAGGCCGGTGCCGAGGGCAGCTGTCAACTCACCTCGTGTGGACGAGGCCATTCCCGTTGCCCCGTGTGTGCGTGCAGGCCTAAAGGCAGCCCCCTAACTGGAAGCCACAGCTCTGGTGAGAACCCGCGCTTCAGCTCCAATAGCCGTTGCTGAGGTGGGCAGCCGTTTGCTGTGGGAATGCGGAGAGCACGGCAAGTGAGGCCGAGAGCCTTTTCGAAGTGAGACTCGGGCCCTGGGCGGCAGGAGGCAGAACACGACTCCTCCCGTGTTTCATGAAACGAGCACTGCGGGCCCACTTTCCATGGGAGTCTAATGGCTAGCAGTCTTCCTCGAAAACCCATACGATAGAGGAGCCGTGCTTTAGCTCCCATCCACCTCTCGGAGGGAGGAAGCAGCTTCCAGGCTGCCGTGGGTGAGAGTCCGGGGAGCGGTCTCCTTCCGTGACAGCCAGGGAGCAGAAGTCCGGGCCAGAAGGCACCCCTTGGCCCAGCGCTTGTGACCTGAAGCTAACGCCACTGCTCCATGTGTGCACTGGAATGCTGGGTGCTCCACACTGATCTGGCAGAAAGAAGCCTGTAAAGACTCCCAGCTGCAGCTCATTCGCCTCTGCACAGGGTGGCAGCATTTTCAACTCTGCTGGAGGGCAAACCTGGGGACTGAGTCCCAGCAGAATTCCGAGGGAGAAATAGGCATGGGCAGAAGGCACCTCTCGACTCAGCTCTTGTTTCGGGAACCTAGATCGGCTCTCCCGTGCGTGCGTGGAGTCCTAACGGCCGCCCACCCCATCGCAAAGGGACAAAGCTGTAGAGAACCCTTGCCTCAGCAAAGATCGCCCTTCTTGAGCGTGAGCGTCATCTGTCGTGTGTTTTGGTGAAAGCTTGGGGAAGGGAACGAAAACGTAACTCTGAGTGAGAAGCAGGAGTGTAAAGGAAGGCTGCTGTCGACTCCCCTCTCCGTTTAGGAGATTGGCACTGCTGTACCCCGTGTGCCTGGATGCCTAGCTACCGGGCTACCAACGCCAAGAATCCATGCTACCGACTTAGCTGCGCTTTACTGAACTTCGCCGTCCCTGAAGCTGGAGCAATTTTCCAGTGTTCTTGTAGGAGAGGCCGGGAAAGGGTCCCCCACGTGAAATGGAGTGAGAAGCAGGCCGGTGCGCGAGGCGGCTCTCAACACACCTCTTGTTTATGAGGCTGGGACCCTGGCCCCGGGTGTGCCTGCGGGCCTAAGTAGCCAACCACCTAACTCAAAGGAACAACTCCGTAGAGCATCCCTGCTTCGGCTGAAAGAGCCCTCTGCCGGAGGGTGGACGCATTTTGCTGTGCGCGTGAGTGAGCCCACTGCAAGTGAGCCCACCCCCAGGTTCCGGGTGAGGCTCAAGGCCCCGGGAGAGAGCAGAACACGACTCCCCACTTGTTTCATGAAGTTAGCACTGCGGCCCCACTCTCGCATGGAAGTCGAAGAGCCCGCGTTCCAACCGGGAGAAGCAACACTGTAGGGAAACCGTGCTTTCGCTACCCCTC
>NW_026992114.1:0-26795 GCF_029215605.1 Mirounga angustirostris | reverse complement strand
GAGTTGAGTCAAGAGGTGCCCTCTGCCCATGCTTATTTCTCCCTCGGAATTCTGCTAGGACTCCTTCCCCAGGTTTGCACTCAAGCACAGTTGAAAATGCTGCCACCCTGTGGAGAGGCGAATGAGCTGAAGCTGGGATTCTTGACCAGCTTCTTTCTGCTAAATCCCTGTGGCGCACTTAGCATTCCTCTGCAAACATGGAGCAGTAGTGTTAGTTTCAGGTAGCAAGAGCTGAGTCGAGAGGTGCCTTCTGGCCCGGACTTCTCCTCCCTCGGTTTGTTCCCAGGCTCTCACCCACGGTAGCCTGGAAACTGCTTCCTCCCTCAGAGAGGTCGATGGTCGCTAAAGCACGGTTTCTCTACAGTGTTGTTCCTGAAAGAGGTGCCTGGAACTTAGGCCTCCGTGCACACATGCCAGAAGAGTGCTAACTTCTTGAAACTGGATCTGATTCGAGAGGTGCCTTCGAACGAAGCCGTTTCTCACAGAGTGACTTATGTGATCATTTCCCCAGCTATCTGGCCCACACACTGAAAATAGTTCCACCCTCTGTAACAGCGCAGCTAGCTAAAGCACGGTCCCTCTACAGTGCAGTTTCTTCGCGTTACAAAGCGAGCGATAACACGTCCGTGCAAAAGTGGGGCCTCAGTGCTAGCTCCATGAAGCAAGTGGGTAGCCGTGTTCCGCCTTCTGCCGGGGCCTGAGCCTCCCCCGGAAAATGCTTTCGGACTCACTTGCAGTGCGCTCACGCCGGCACACAGCAAACTGCTTCCAGCCTCAGGCAGGGCTATTTTAGCCGAAGCAGGAATTCTCCACAGAGTTGTTCCTTTGAGTTCGCTGGTTGCTTTAGGCTTGCCTGCAAACACACACGGGGCAACATTATGAGCCCCATAAACAAGAGGCGAGTTGAGAGCTGCCTTCTCCTCAGGCCTGAGTCTCCCTCGATTTTACTTATGGAACCCGTCCCCAGGCTCTCACCCACAGTACACCCTAAACTGCTTCCGCCCTCAGAGATGTCCCCGGTAGCTAAAGCCACGGTTTCTCCACAGTGTTGTTCTTCGAGGGAGTATGCTAGCGATTCGACTTGCATGCAACAGTGGGGCCGCAGTGCTAGCCTCACGAAACGAGTGGGGAGTCGTGCTGTGCCTTCTACCGGGGCCTGAGTCGCACTTCGGAAATGGGTTCGGACTCACTTGCAGTGCGCTCATGCATACACACAGCACAACGCTTCCACCTTCAGGCATGGCTCTTTCAGCCTAAGAAGGAATCCTCTACAAACTTGATCCTTTGAGTTCCCTTGTTCGCTTTAGACCTGCCTGCAGGCACACTCGGGGCAACGGTACGAGCCTCATAAACAAGAGGCGAGTTGAGAGCTGCCTTCTGTTCCGGCCTGTGTCTCCCTCGATTTGAAGTATGGACCCCGTCCCCAGGCTCTCACCCACCGTACACTCTAAATTGCTTCCCCCTCAGAGAGGACGACGGTAGCTGAAGCACGGTCCCTCTACAGTGTTGTTTCTTCGAGTTACAAAGCTAGCGATAAGACTTCCATGCAAAAGTGGGGCCGCACTGCTAGTTCCATGAAGCAAGTGGGGAGTCGTGTTCTGCCTTCTGCCGGGGCCTGAGCTTTCCCCGGAAAATGCTTGTGGACTCACTTGCAGTGCGCTCACGCCGGCACACAGCAAACTGCTTCCAGCCTCAGGCAGGGCTATTTTAGCCGAAGCAGGAATTCTCTACAGAGTTGTTCCTTTGAGTTCGCTGGTTGGCTCTAGGGCTGCCTGCAGGCACACACGGGGCAACGTTACGAGCCTCATAGACAAGAGGCGAGTTGAGAGCTGCCTTCTCCTCAGGCCTGAGTCTCCCTCGATTGTACCTGTGGAACCAGTCCCCAGGCTCTCAACCACTGTCCACTCTAACTGCTTCCTCCTTCAGAGAGGTCGATGGTAGCGAAAGCACGGTTTCCCTACAGTGCAGTTTCTTCGAGTTAGAATGCTAGCGATTAGACTTCCTTGCAAAAGTGGGGCCGCACTGCTAGGTTCGTGGAACAAGTGGGGAGCCGTGTTCTGCCTTCTGCCGGGGCCTGAGTCGCCCTTGGGAAATGGTTTCGGCCTCACTTGCAGTGCGCTCATGCATGCACACGGCAAAAGGCTTCCACCTTCAGGCATGGTTCTTTCAGCCTAAGTAGGAATCCTGTACAAACTTGTTCCTTTGAGTTTGCTGGTTCGCTTTAGGCCTGCCTGCAGGCCCACTCGGGGCAACGGTACGAGCCTCATAGACAAGAGGCGAGTTGAGAGCTGCCTTCTGCTCTGGCCTGTGTCTCCCTCGATTTGAAGTATGGACCCCGTCCCCAGGCTCTCACCCACCGTACACTCTAAATGGCTTCCCCCCTCAGAGAGGACGACGGTAGCTGAAGCACGGTCCCTCTACAGTGTTGTTTCTTCGAGTTACAAAGCCAGCGATAAGACTTCCATGCAAAAGTGGGGCCGCAGAGCTAGCTCCATGAAGCAAGTGGGTACTCGTGTTCCGCCTTGTGCCGGGGCCTGAGCCTCCCCCGGAAAATGCTTGTGGACTCACTTGCAGTGCGCTCACGCCTGCACACTGCAAAATGCTTCCAGCCTCAGGCAGGGCTATTTTAGCCGAAGCAGGAATTCTCTACAGAGCTGTTCCTTTGAGTTCGCTGGTTGGCTCTAGGCCTGCCTGCAGGCACACACGGGGCAACGTTAAGAGCCCCATAAACGAGAGGCGAGTTGAGAGCTGCCTTCTCCTCAGGCCTGAGTCTCCCTCGATTTTACTTATGGAACCCGTCCCCAGGCTCTCACCCACAGTACACCCTAAACTGCTTCCACCCTCAGAGATGTCCACGGTAGCGAAAGCACGTTTTCCCTACAGTGTTGTTTCTTCGAGTGAGACTGCTAGCGCTTAAGACTTCTTTGCAAAAGTGGGGCCGCAGGGCTAGCTCCATGGAACAAGTGGGGAGTCGTGTTCTGCCTTCTGCCGGGGCCTGAGTCTCACTCGTGAAACGCTTTTGGACTCACGTGCAGTGCGCTCACGCATGCACACCACAAACTGCTTCCAGCCTCAGGCATGGCTCTTTTAGCCTAAGCAGGAATTCTCTACAGAGTTGTTCCTTTTAGATCAGTGGTGGGGTTGAGGCCTGCCTGCAGGCACACATGGGGCAACGGTATCAGCCTCAGAAACAAGAGGTGAATTGAGAGCTGCCCTCCGCACGGGCCTGTTTCTCACTCCATTTCACGTATGGGACCCTCTCCCCGGTCTCTCATACTAGAACACTGTAAAATTACTCCAGCTTCAGGAACGGCGATGTGAAGTAAAGCGCATTAACTCTGCAGCATTGATTCTTGGTGTTCGTAGCCTGGTAAGTAGGCCTCCAGGCACACAGGGTACAGCAGCGCTAATCTCCCAAAACAAGAGGTGAGTCGACAGCAGCCTTCCTTACGGGCCTCCTTCCACTCAGAGTTACGTTTAGGTTCCATTTCTCATGCTTTCACAAAAACACACAATAGATGACGTTCACGCTCAGGAAGGGCGATCTTTGCTGAGGCACGGGTTCTCTCCAGTTTTGTTTGTTGGCGCTGGGGGATGGCACTTGGGACCACACACACACACGGGAGTGCCGATGTAGGTTCCCGAAACAAGAGTTGAGTCAAGAGGTGCCCTCTGCCCATGCTTATTTCTCCCTCGGAATTCTGCTAGGACTCCTTCCCCAGGTTTGCACTCAAGCACAGTTGAAAATGCTGCCACCCTGTGGAGAGGCGAATGAGCTGAAGCTGGGATTCTTGACCAGCTTCTTTCTGCTAAATCCCTGTGGCGCACTTAGCATTCCTCTGCAAACATGGAGCAGTAGTGTTAGTTTCAGGTAGCAAGAGCTGAGTCGAGAGGTGCCTTCTGGCCCGGACTTCTCCTCCCTCGGTTTGTTCCCCAGGCTCTCACCCACGGTAGCCTGGAAACTGCTTCCTCCCTCAGAGAGGTCGATGGTCGCTAAAGCACGGTTTCTCTACAGTGTTGTTCCTGAAAGAGGTGCCTGGAACTTAGGCCTCCGTGCACACATGCCAGAAGAGTGCTAACTTCTTGAAACTGGATCTGATTCGAGAGGTGCCTTCGAACGAAGCCGTTTCTCACAGAGTGACTTATGTGATCATTTCCCCAGCTATCTGGCCCACACACTGAAAATAGTTCCACCCTCTGTAACAGCGCAGCTAGCTAAAGCACGGTCCCTCTACAGTGCAGTTTCTTCGCGTTACAAAGCGAGCGATAACACGTCCGTGCAAAAGTGGGGCCTCAGTGCTAGCTCCATGAAGCAAGTGGGTAGCCGTGTTCCGCCTTCTGCCGGGGCCTGAGCCTCCCCCGGAAAATGCTTTCGGACTCACTTGCAGTGCGCTCACGCCGGCACACAGCAAACTGCTTCCAGCCTCAGGCAGGGCTATTTTAGCCGAAGCAGGAATTCTCCACAGAGTTGTTCCTTTGAGTTCGCTGGTTGGCTTTAGGCTTGCCTGCAAACACACACGGGGCAACATTATGAGCCCCATAAACAAGAGGCGAGTTGAGAGCTGCCTTCTCCTCAGGCCTGAGTCTCCCTCGATTTTACTTATGGAACCCGTCCCCAGGCTCTCACCCACAGTACACCCTAAACTGCTTCCGCCCTCAGAGATGTCCCCGGTAGCTAAAGCCACGGTTTCTCCACAGTGTTGTTCTTCGAGGGAGTATGCTAGCGATTCGACTTGCATGCAACAGTGGGGCCGCAGTGCTAGCCTCACGAAACGAGTGGGGAGTCGTGCTGTGCCTTCTACCGGGGCCTGAGTCGCACTTCGGAAATGGGTTCGGACTCACTTGCAGTGCGCTCATGCATACACACAGCACAACGCTTCCACCTTCAGGCATGGCTCTTTCAGCCTAAGAAGGAATCCTCTACAAACTTGATCCTTTGAGTTCCCTTGTTCGCTTTAGACCTGCCTGCAGGCACACTCGGGGCAACGGTACGAGCCTCATAAACAAGAGGCGAGTTGAGAGCTGCCTTCTGTTCCGGCCTGTGTCTCCCTCGATTTGAAGTATGGACCCCGTCCCCAGGCTCTCACCCACCGTACACTCTAAATTGCTTCCCCCTCAGAGAGGACGACGGTAGCTGAAGCACGGTCCCTCTACAGTGTTGTTTCTTCGAGTTACAAAGCTAGCGATAAGACTTCCATGCAAAAGTGGGGCCGCACTGCTAGTTCCATGAAGCAAGTGGGGAGTCGTGTTCTGCCTTCTGCCGGGGCCTGAGCTTTCCCCGGAAAATGCTTGTGGACTCACTTGCAGTGCGCTCACGCCGGCACACAGCAAACTGCTTCCAGCCTCAGGCAGGGCTATTTTAGCCGAAGCAGGAATTCTCTACAGAGTTGTTCCTTTGAGTTCGCTGGTTGGCTCTAGGGCTGCCTGCAGGCACACACGGGGCAACGTTACGAGCCTCATAGACAAGAGGCGAGTTGAGAGCTGCCTTCTCCTCAGGCCTGAGTCTCCCTCGATTGTACCTGTGGAACCAGTCCCCAGGCTCTCAACCACTGTCCACTCTAACTGCTTCCTCCTTCAGAGAGGTCGATGGTAGCGAAAGCACGGTTTCCCTACAGTGCAGTTTCTTCGAGTTAGAATGCTAGCGATTAGACTTCCTTGCAAAAGTGGGGCCGCACTGCTAGGTTCGTGGAACAAGTGGGGAGCCGTGTTCTGCCTTCTGCCGGGGCCTGAGTCGCCCTTGGGAAATGGTTTCGGCCTCACTTGCAGTGCGCTCATGCATGCACACGGCAAAAGGCTTCCACCTTCAGGCATGGTTCTTTCAGCCTAAGTAGGAATCCTGTACAAACTTGTTCCTTTGAGTTTGCTGGTTCGCTTTAGGCCTGCCTGCAGGCCCACTCGGGGCAACGGTACGAGCCTCATAGACAAGAGGCGAGTTGAGAGCTGCCTTCTGCTCTGGCCTGTGTCTCCCTCGATTTGAAGTATGGACCCCGTCCCCAGGCTCTCACCCACCGTACACTCTAAATGGCTTCCCCCCTCAGAGAGGACGACGGTAGCTGAAGCACGGTCCCTCTACAGTGTTGTTTCTTCGAGTTACAAAGCCAGCGATAAGACTTCCATGCAAAAGTGGGGCCGCAGAGCTAGCTCCATGAAGCAAGTGGGTACTCGTGTTCCGCCTTGTGCCGGGGCCTGAGCCTCCCCCGGAAAATGCTTGTGGACTCACTTGCAGTGCGCTCACGCCTGCACACTGCAAAATGCTTCCAGCCTCAGGCAGGGCTATTTTAGCCGAAGCAGGAATTCTCTACAGAGCTGTTCCTTTGAGTTCGCTGGTTGGCTCTAGGCCTGCCTGCAGGCACACACGGGGCAACGTTAAGAGCCCCATAAACGAGAGGCGAGTTGAGAGCTGCCTTCTCCTCAGGCCTGAGTCTCCCTCGATTTTACTTATGGAACCCGTCCCCAGGCTCTCACCCACAGTACACCCTAAACTGCTTCCACCCTCAGAGATGTCCACGGTAGCGAAAGCACGTTTTCCCTACAGTGTTGTTTCTTCGAGTGAGACTGCTAGCGCTTAAGACTTCTTTGCAAAAGTGGGGCCGCAGGGCTAGCTCCATGGAACAAGTGGGGAGTCGTGTTCTGCCTTCTGCCGGGGCCTGAGTCTCACTCGTGAAACGCTTTTGGACTCACGTGCAGTGCGCTCACGCATGCACACCACAAACTGCTTCCAGCCTCAGGCATGGCTCTTTTAGCCTAAGCAGGAATTCTCTACAGAGTTGTTCCTTTTAGATCAGTGGTGGGGTTGAGGCCTGCCTGCAGGCACACATGGGGCAACGGTATCAGCCTCAGAAACAAGAGGTGAATTGAGAGCTGCCCTCCGCACGGGCCTGTTTCTCACTCCATTTCACGTATGGGACCCTCTCCCCGGTCTCTCATACTAGAACACTGTAAAATTACTCCAGCTTCAGGAACGGCGATGTGAAGTAAAGCGCATTAACTCTGCAGCATTGATTCTTGGTGTTCGTAGCCTGGTAAGTAGGCCTCCAGGCACACAGGGTACAGCAGCGCTAATCTCCCAAAACAAGAGGTGAGTCGACAGCAGCCTTCCTTACGGGCCTCCTTCCACTCAGAGTTACGTTTAGGTTCCATTTCTCATGCTTTCACAAAAACACACAATAGATGACGTTCACGCTCAGGAAGGGCGATCTTTGCTGAGGCACGGGTTCTCTCCAGTTTTGTTTGTTGGCGCTGGGGGGATGGCACTTGGGACCACACACACACACGGGAGTGCCGATGTAGGTTCCCGAAACAAGAGTTGAGTCAAGAGGTGCCCTCTGCCCATGCTTATTTCTCCCTCGGAATTCTGCTAGGACTCCTTCCCCAGGTTTGCACTCAAGCACAGTTGAAAATGCTGCCACCCTGTGGAGAGGCGAATGAGCTGAAGCTGGGATTCTTGACCAGCTTCTTTCTGCTAAATCCCTGTGGCGCACTTAGCATTCCTCTGCAAACATGGAGCAGTAGTGTTAGTTTCAGGTAGCAAGAGCTGAGTCGAGAGGTGCCTTCTGGCCCGGACTTCTCCTCCCTCGGTTTGTTCCCCAGGCTCTCACCCACGGTAGCCTGGAAACTGCTTCCTCCCTCAGAGAGGTCGATGGTCGCTAAAGCACGGTTTCTCTACAGTGTTGTTCCTGAAAGAGGTGCCTGGAACTTAGGCCTCCGTGCACACATGCCAGAAGAGTGCTAACTTCTTGAAACTGGATCTGATTCGAGAGGTGCCTTCGAACGAAGCCGTTTCTCACAGAGTGACTTATGTGATCATTTCCCCAGCTATCTGGCCCACACACTGAAAATAGTTCCACCCTCTGTAACAGCGCAGCTAGCTAAAGCACGGTCCCTCTACAGTGCAGTTTCTTCGCGTTACAAAGCGAGCGATAACACGTCCGTGCAAAAGTGGGGCCTCAGTGCTAGCTCCATGAAGCAAGTGGGTAGCCGTGTTCCGCCTTCTGCCGGGGCCTGAGCCTCCCCCGGAAAATGCTTTCGGACTCACTTGCAGTGCGCTCACGCCGGCACACAGCAAACTGCTTCCAGCCTCAGGCAGGGCTATTTTAGCCGAAGCAGGAATTCTCCACAGAGTTGTTCCTTTGAGTTCGCTGGTTGGCTTTAGGCTTGCCTGCAAACACACACGGGGCAACATTATGAGCCCCATAAACAAGAGGCGAGTTGAGAGCTGCCTTCTCCTCAGGCCTGAGTCTCCCTCGATTTTACTTATGGAACCCGTCCCCAGGCTCTCACCCACAGTACACCCTAAACTGCTTCCGCCCTCAGAGATGTCCCCGGTAGCTAAAGCCACGGTTTCTCCACAGTGTTGTTCTTCGAGGGAGTATGCTAGCGATTCGACTTGCATGCAACAGTGGGGCCGCAGTGCTAGCCTCACGAAACGAGTGGGGAGTCGTGCTGTGCCTTCTACCGGGGCCTGAGTCGCACTTCGGAAATGGGTTCGGACTCACTTGCAGTGCGCTCATGCATACACACAGCACAACGCTTCCACCTTCAGGCATGGCTCTTTCAGCCTAAGAAGGAATCCTCTACAAACTTGATCCTTTGAGTTCCCTTGTTCGCTTTAGACCTGCCTGCAGGCACACTCGGGGCAACGGTACGAGCCTCATAAACAAGAGGCGAGTTGAGAGCTGCCTTCTGTTCCGGCCTGTGTCTCCCTCGATTTGAAGTATGGACCCCGTCCCCAGGCTCTCACCCACCGTACACTCTAAATTGCTTCCCCCTCAGAGAGGACGACGGTAGCTGAAGCACGGTCCCTCTACAGTGTTGTTTCTTCGAGTTACAAAGCTAGCGATAAGACTTCCATGCAAAAGTGGGGCCGCACTGCTAGTTCCATGAAGCAAGTGGGGAGTCGTGTTCTGCCTTCTGCCGGGGCCTGAGCTTTCCCCGGAAAATGCTTGTGGACTCACTTGCAGTGCGCTCACGCCGGCACACAGCAAACTGCTTCCAGCCTCAGGCAGGGCTATTTTAGCCGAAGCAGGAATTCTCTACAGAGTTGTTCCTTTGAGTTCGCTGGTTGGCTCTAGGGCTGCCTGCAGGCACACACGGGGCAACGTTACGAGCCTCATAGACAAGAGGCGAGTTGAGAGCTGCCTTCTCCTCAGGCCTGAGTCTCCCTCGATTGTACCTGTGGAACCAGTCCCCAGGCTCTCAACCACTGTCCACTCTAACTGCTTCCTCCTTCAGAGAGGTCGATGGTAGCGAAAGCACGGTTTCCCTACAGTGCAGTTTCTTCGAGTTAGAATGCTAGCGATTAGACTTCCTTGCAAAAGTGGGGCCGCACTGCTAGGTTCGTGGAACAAGTGGGGAGCCGTGTTCTGCCTTCTGCCGGGGCCTGAGTCGCCCTTGGGAAATGGTTTCGGCCTCACTTGCAGTGCGCTCATGCATGCACACGGCAAAAGGCTTCCACCTTCAGGCATGGTTCTTTCAGCCTAAGTAGGAATCCTGTACAAACTTGTTCCTTTGAGTTTGCTGGTTCGCTTTAGGCCTGCCTGCAGGCCCACTCGGGGCAACGGTACGAGCCTCATAGACAAGAGGCGAGTTGAGAGCTGCCTTCTGCTCTGGCCTGTGTCTCCCTCGATTTGAAGTATGGACCCCGTCCCCAGGCTCTCACCCACCGTACACTCTAAATGGCTTCCCCCCTCAGAGAGGACGACGGTAGCTGAAGCACGGTCCCTCTACAGTGTTGTTTCTTCGAGTTACAAAGCCAGCGATAAGACTTCCATGCAAAAGTGGGGCCGCAGAGCTAGCTCCATGAAGCAAGTGGGTACTCGTGTTCCGCCTTGTGCCGGGGCCTGAGCCTCCCCCGGAAAATGCTTGTGGACTCACTTGCAGTGCGCTCACGCCTGCACACTGCAAAATGCTTCCAGCCTCAGGCAGGGCTATTTTAGCCGAAGCAGGAATTCTCTACAGAGCTGTTCCTTTGAGTTCGCTGGTTGGCTCTAGGCCTGCCTGCAGGCACACACGGGGCAACGTTAAGAGCCCCATAAACGAGAGGCGAGTTGAGAGCTGCCTTCTCCTCAGGCCTGAGTCTCCCTCGATTTTACTTATGGAACCCGTCCCCAGGCTCTCACCCACAGTACACCCTAAACTGCTTCCACCCTCAGAGATGTCCACGGTAGCGAAAGCACGTTTTCCCTACAGTGTTGTTTCTTCGAGTGAGACTGCTAGCGCTTAAGACTTCTTTGCAAAAGTGGGGCCGCAGGGCTAGCTCCATGGAACAAGTGGGGAGTCGTGTTCTGCCTTCTGCCGGGGCCTGAGTCTCACTCGTGAAACGCTTTTGGACTCACGTGCAGTGCGCTCACGCATGCACACCACAAACTGCTTCCAGCCTCAGGCATGGCTCTTTTAGCCTAAGCAGGAATTCTCTACAGAGTTGTTCCTTTTAGATCAGTGGTGGGGTTGAGGCCTGCCTGCAGGCACACATGGGGCAACGGTATCAGCCTCAGAAACAAGAGGTGAATTGAGAGCTGCCCTCCGCACGGGCCTGTTTCTCACTCCATTTCACGTATGGGACCCTCTCCCCGGTCTCTCATACTAGAACACTGTAAAATTACTCCAGCTTCAGGAACGGCGATGTGAAGTAAAGCGCATTAACTCTGCAGCATTGATTCTTGGTGTTCGTAGCCTGGTAAGTAGGCCTCCAGGCACACAGGGTACAGCAGCGCTAATCTCCCAAAACAAGAGGTGAGTCGACAGCAGCCTTCCTTACGGGCCTCCTTCCACTCAGAGTTACGTTTAGGTTCCATTTCTCATGCTTTCACAAAAACACACAATAGATGACGTTCACGCTCAGGAAGGGCGATCTTTGCTGAGGCACGGGTTCTCTCCAGTTTTGTTTGTTGGCGCTGGGGGGATGGCACTTGGGACCACACACACACACGGGAGTGCCGATGTAGGTTCCCGAAACAAGAGTTGAGTCAAGAGGTGCCCTCTGCCCATGCTTATTTCTCCCTCGGAATTCTGCTAGGACTCCTTCCCCAGGTTTGCACTCAAGCACAGTTGAAAATGCTGCCACCCTGTGGAGAGGCGAATGAGCTGAAGCTGGGATTCTTGACCAGCTTCTTTCTGCTAAATCCCTGTGGCGCACTTAGCATTCCTCTGCAAACATGGAGCAGTAGTGTTAGTTTCAGGTAGCAAGAGCTGAGTCGAGAGGTGCCTTCTGGCCCGGACTTCTCCTCCCTCGGTTTGTTCCCCAGGCTCTCACCCACGGTAGCCTGGAAACTGCTTCCTCCCTCAGAGAGGTCGATGGTCGCTAAAGCACGGTTTCTCTACAGTGTTGTTCCTGAAAGAGGTGCCTGGAACTTAGGCCTCCGTGCACACATGCCAGAAGAGTGCTAACTTCTTGAAACTGGATCTGATTCGAGAGGTGCCTTCGAACGAAGCCGTTTCTCACAGAGTGACTTATGTGATCATTTCCCCAGCTATCTGGCCCACACACTGAAAATAGTTCCACCCTCTGTAACAGCGCAGCTAGCTAAAGCACGGTCCCTCTACAGTGCAGTTTCTTCGCGTTACAAAGCGAGCGATAACACGTCCGTGCAAAAGTGGGGCCTCAGTGCTAGCTCCATGAAGCAAGTGGGTAGCCGTGTTCCGCCTTCTGCCGGGGCCTGAGCCTCCCCCGGAAAATGCTTTCGGACTCACTTGCAGTGCGCTCACGCCGGCACACAGCAAACTGCTTCCAGCCTCAGGCAGGGCTATTTTAGCCGAAGCAGGAATTCTCCACAGAGTTGTTCCTTTGAGTTCGCTGGTTGGCTTTAGGCTTGCCTGCAAACACACACGGGGCAACATTATGAGCCCCATAAACAAGAGGCGAGTTGAGAGCTGCCTTCTCCTCAGGCCTGAGTCTCCCTCGATTTTACTTATGGAACCCGTCCCCAGGCTCTCACCCACAGTACACCCTAAACTGCTTCCGCCCTCAGAGATGTCCCCGGTAGCTAAAGCCACGGTTTCTCCACAGTGTTGTTCTTCGAGGGAGTATGCTAGCGATTCGACTTGCATGCAACAGTGGGGCCGCAGTGCTAGCCTCACGAAACGAGTGGGGAGTCGTGCTGTGCCTTCTACCGGGGCCTGAGTCGCACTTCGGAAATGGGTTCGGACTCACTTGCAGTGCGCTCATGCATACACACAGCACAACGCTTCCACCTTCAGGCATGGCTCTTTCAGCCTAAGAAGGAATCCTCTACAAACTTGATCCTTTGAGTTCCCTTGTTCGCTTTAGACCTGCCTGCAGGCACACTCGGGGCAACGGTACGAGCCTCATAAACAAGAGGCGAGTTGAGAGCTGCCTTCTGTTCCGGCCTGTGTCTCCCTCGATTTGAAGTATGGACCCCGTCCCCAGGCTCTCACCCACCGTACACTCTAAATTGCTTCCCCCTCAGAGAGGACGACGGTAGCTGAAGCACGGTCCCTCTACAGTGTTGTTTCTTCGAGTTACAAAGCTAGCGATAAGACTTCCATGCAAAAGTGGGGCCGCACTGCTAGTTCCATGAAGCAAGTGGGGAGTCGTGTTCTGCCTTCTGCCGGGGCCTGAGCTTTCCCCGGAAAATGCTTGTGGACTCACTTGCAGTGCGCTCACGCCGGCACACAGCAAACTGCTTCCAGCCTCAGGCAGGGCTATTTTAGCCGAAGCAGGAATTCTCTACAGAGTTGTTCCTTTGAGTTCGCTGGTTGGCTCTAGGGCTGCCTGCAGGCACACACGGGGCAACGTTACGAGCCTCATAGACAAGAGGCGAGTTGAGAGCTGCCTTCTCCTCAGGCCTGAGTCTCCCTCGATTGTACCTGTGGAACCAGTCCCCAGGCTCTCAACCACTGTCCACTCTAACTGCTTCCTCCTTCAGAGAGGTCGATGGTAGCGAAAGCACGGTTTCCCTACAGTGCAGTTTCTTCGAGTTAGAATGCTAGCGATTAGACTTCCTTGCAAAAGTGGGGCCGCACTGCTAGGTTCGTGGAACAAGTGGGGAGCCGTGTTCTGCCTTCTGCCGGGGCCTGAGTCGCCCTTGGGAAATGGTTTCGGCCTCACTTGCAGTGCGCTCATGCATGCACACGGCAAAAGGCTTCCACCTTCAGGCATGGTTCTTTCAGCCTAAGTAGGAATCCTGTACAAACTTGTTCCTTTGAGTTTGCTGGTTCGCTTTAGGCCTGCCTGCAGGCCCACTCGGGGCAACGGTACGAGCCTCATAGACAAGAGGCGAGTTGAGAGCTGCCTTCTGCTCTGGCCTGTGTCTCCCTCGATTTGAAGTATGGACCCCGTCCCCAGGCTCTCACCCACCGTACACTCTAAATGGCTTCCCCCCTCAGAGAGGACGACGGTAGCTGAAGCACGGTCCCTCTACAGTGTTGTTTCTTCGAGTTACAAAGCCAGCGATAAGACTTCCATGCAAAAGTGGGGCCGCAGAGCTAGCTCCATGAAGCAAGTGGGTACTCGTGTTCCGCCTTGTGCCGGGGCCTGAGCCTCCCCCGGAAAATGCTTGTGGACTCACTTGCAGTGCGCTCACGCCTGCACACTGCAAAATGCTTCCAGCCTCAGGCAGGGCTATTTTAGCCGAAGCAGGAATTCTCTACAGAGCTGTTCCTTTGAGTTCGCTGGTTGGCTCTAGGCCTGCCTGCAGGCACACACGGGGCAACGTTAAGAGCCCCATAAACGAGAGGCGAGTTGAGAGCTGCCTTCTCCTCAGGCCTGAGTCTCCCTCGATTTTACTTATGGAACCCGTCCCCAGGCTCTCACCCACAGTACACCCTAAACTGCTTCCACCCTCAGAGATGTCCACGGTAGCGAAAGCACGTTTTCCCTACAGTGTTGTTTCTTCGAGTGAGACTGCTAGCGCTTAAGACTTCTTTGCAAAAGTGGGGCCGCAGGGCTAGCTCCATGGAACAAGTGGGGAGTCGTGTTCTGCCTTCTGCCGGGGCCTGAGTCTCACTCGTGAAACGCTTTTGGACTCACGTGCAGTGCGCTCACGCATGCACACCACAAACTGCTTCCAGCCTCAGGCATGGCTCTTTTAGCCTAAGCAGGAATTCTCTACAGAGTTGTTCCTTTTAGATCAGTGGTGGGGTTGAGGCCTGCCTGCAGGCACACATGGGGCAACGGTATCAGCCTCAGAAACAAGAGGTGAATTGAGAGCTGCCCTCCGCACGGGCCTGTTTCTCACTCCATTTCACGTATGGGACCCTCTCCCCGGTCTCTCATACTAGAACACTGTAAAATTACTCCAGCTTCAGGAACGGCGATGTGAAGTAAAGCGCATTAACTCTGCAGCATTGATTCTTGGTGTTCGTAGCCTGGTAAGTAGGCCTCCAGGCACACAGGGTACAGCAGCGCTAATCTCCCAAAACAAGAGGTGAGTCGACAGCAGCCTTCCTTACGGGCCTCCTTCCACTCAGAGTTACGTTTAGGTTCCATTTCTCATGCTTTCACAAAAACACACAATAGATGACGTTCACGCTCAGGAAGGGCGATCTTTGCTGAGGCACGGGTTCTCTCCAGTTTTGTTTGTTGGCGCTGGGGGGATGGCACTTGGGACCACACACACACACGGGAGTGCCGATGTAGGTTCCCGAAACAAGAGTTGAGTCAAGAGGTGCCCTCTGCCCATGCTTATTTCTCCCTCGGAATTCTGCTAGGACTCCTTCCCCAGGTTTGCACTCAAGCACAGTTGAAAATGCTGCCACCCTGTGGAGAGGCGAATGAGCTGAAGCTGGGATTCTTGACCAGCTTCTTTCTGCTAAATCCCTGTGGCGCACTTAGCATTCCTCTGCAAACATGGAGCAGTAGTGTTAGTTTCAGGTAGCAAGAGCTGAGTCGAGAGGTGCCTTCTGGCCCGGACTTCTCCTCCCTCGGTTTGTTCCCCAGGCTCTCACCCACGGTAGCCTGGAAACTGCTTCCTCCCTCAGAGAGGTCGATGGTCGCTAAAGCACGGTTTCTCTACAGTGTTGTTCCTGAAAGAGGTGCCTGGAACTTAGGCCTCCGTGCACACATGCCAGAAGAGTGCTAACTTCTTGAAACTGGATCTGATTCGAGAGGTGCCTATCGAACGAAGCCGTTTCTCACAGAGTGACTTATGTGATCATTTCCCCAGCTATCTGGCCCACACACTGAAAATAGTTCCACCCTCTGTAACAGCGCAGCTAGCTAAAGCACGGTCCCTCTACAGTGCAGTTTCTTCGCGTTACAAAGCGAGCGATAACACGTCCGTGCAAAAGTGGGGCCTCAGTGCTAGCTCCATGAAGCAAGTGGGTAGCCGTGTTCCGCCTTCTGCCGGGGCCTGAGCCTCCCCCGGAAAATGCTTTCGGACTCACTTGCAGTGCGCTCACGCCGGCACACAGCAAACTGCTTCCAGCCTCAGGCAGGGCTATTTTAGCCGAAGCAGGAATTCTCCACAGAGTTGTTCCTTTGAGTTCGCTGGTTGGCTTTAGGCTTGCCTGCAAACACACACGGGGCAACATTATGAGCCCCATAAACAAGAGGCGAGTTGAGAGCTGCCTTCTCCTCAGGCCTGAGTCTCCCTCGATTTTACTTATGGAACCCGTCCCCAGGCTCTCACCCACAGTACACCCTAAACTGCTTCCGCCCTCAGAGATGTCCCCGGTAGCTAAAGCCACGGTTTCTCCACAGTGTTGTTCTTCGAGGGAGTATGCTAGCGATTCGACTTGCATGCAACAGTGGGGCCGCAGTGCTAGCCTCACGAAACGAGTGGGGAGTCGTGCTGTGCCTTCTACCGGGGCCTGAGTCGCACTTCGGAAATGGGTTCGGACTCACTTGCAGTGCGCTCATGCATACACACAGCACAACGCTTCCACCTTCAGGCATGGCTCTTTCAGCCTAAGAAGGAATCCTCTACAAACTTGATCCTTTGAGTTCCCTTGTTCGCTTTAGACCTGCCTGCAGGCACACTCGGGGCAACGGTACGAGCCTCATAAACAAGAGGCGAGTTGAGAGCTGCCTTCTGTTCCGGCCTGTGTCTCCCTCGATTTGAAGTATGGACCCCGTCCCCAGGCTCTCACCCACCGTACACTCTAAATTGCTTCCCCCTCAGAGAGGACGACGGTAGCTGAAGCACGGTCCCTCTACAGTGTTGTTTCTTCGAGTTACAAAGCTAGCGATAAGACTTCCATGCAAAAGTGGGGCCGCACTGCTAGTTCCATGAAGCAAGTGGGGAGTCGTGTTCTGCCTTCTGCCGGGGCCTGAGCTTTCCCCGGAAAATGCTTGTGGACTCACTTGCAGTGCGCTCACGCCGGCACACAGCAAACTGCTTCCAGCCTCAGGCAGGGCTATTTTAGCCGAAGCAGGAATTCTCTACAGAGTTGTTCCTTTGAGTTCGCTGGTTGGCTCTAGGGCTGCCTGCAGGCACACACGGGGCAACGTTACGAGCCTCATAGACAAGAGGCGAGTTGAGAGCTGCCTTCTCCTCAGGCCTGAGTCTCCCTCGATTGTACCTGTGGAACCAGTCCCCAGGCTCTCAACCACTGTCCACTCTAACTGCTTCCTCCTTCAGAGAGGTCGATGGTAGCGAAAGCACGGTTTCCCTACAGTGCAGTTTCTTCGAGTTAGAATGCTAGCGATTAGACTTCCTTGCAAAAGTGGGGCCGCACTGCTAGGTTCGTGGAACAAGTGGGGAGCCGTGTTCTGCCTTCTGCCGGGGCCTGAGTCGCCCTTGGGAAATGGTTTCGGCCTCACTTGCAGTGCGCTCATGCATGCACACGGCAAAAGGCTTCCACCTTCAGGCATGGTTCTTTCAGCCTAAGTAGGAATCCTGTACAAACTTGTTCCTTTGAGTTTGCTGGTTCGCTTTAGGCCTGCCTGCAGGCCCACTCGGGGCAACGGTACGAGCCTCATAGACAAGAGGCGAGTTGAGAGCTGCCTTCTGCTCTGGCCTGTGTCTCCCTCGATTTGAAGTATGGACCCCGTCCCCAGGCTCTCACCCACCGTACACTCTAAATGGCTTCCCCCCTCAGAGAGGACGACGGTAGCTGAAGCACGGTCCCTCTACAGTGTTGTTTCTTCGAGTTACAAAGCCAGCGATAAGACTTCCATGCAAAAGTGGGGCCGCAGAGCTAGCTCCATGAAGCAAGTGGGTACTCGTGTTCCGCCTTGTGCCGGGGCCTGAGCCTCCCCCGGAAAATGCTTGTGGACTCACTTGCAGTGCGCTCACGCCTGCACACTGCAAAATGCTTCCAGCCTCAGGCAGGGCTATTTTAGCCGAAGCAGGAATTCTCTACAGAGCTGTTCCTTTGAGTTCGCTGGTTGGCTCTAGGCCTGCCTGCAGGCACACACGGGGCAACGTTAAGAGCCCCATAAACGAGAGGCGAGTTGAGAGCTGCCTTCTCCTCAGGCCTGAGTCTCCCTCGATTTTACTTATGGAACCCGTCCCCAGGCTCTCACCCACAGTACACCCTAAACTGCTTCCACCCTCAGAGATGTCCACGGTAGCGAAAGCACGTTTTCCCTACAGTGTTGTTTCTTCGAGTGAGACTGCTAGCGCTTAAGACTTCTTTGCAAAAGTGGGGCCGCAGGGCTAGCTCCATGGAACAAGTGGGGAGTCGTGTTCTGCCTTCTGCCGGGGCCTGAGTCTCACTCGTGAAACGCTTTTGGACTCACGTGCAGTGCGCTCACGCATGCACACCACAAACTGCTTCCAGCCTCAGGCATGGCTCTTTTAGCCTAAGCAGGAATTCTCTACAGAGTTGTTCCTTTTAGATCAGTGGTGGGGTTGAGGCCTGCCTGCAGGCACACATGGGGCAACGGTATCAGCCTCAGAAACAAGAGGTGAATTGAGAGCTGCCCTCCGCACGGGCCTGTTTCTCACTCCATTTCACGTATGGGACCCTCTCCCCGGTCTCTCATACTAGAACACTGTAAAATTACTCCAGCTTCAGGAACGGCGATGTGAAGTAAAGCGCATTAACTCTGCAGCATTGATTCTTGGTGTTCGTAGCCTGGTAAGTAGGCCTCCAGGCACACAGGGTACAGCAGCGCTAATCTCCAAAAACAAGAGGTGAGTCGACAGCAGCCTTCCTTACGGGCCTCCTTCCACTCAGAGTTACGTTTAGGTTCCATTTCTCATGCTTTCACAAAAACACACAATAGATGACGTTCACGCTCAGGAAGGGCGATCTTTGCTGAGGCACGGGTTCTCTCCAGTTTTGTTTGTTGGCGCTGGGGGGATGGCACTTGGGACCACACACACACACGGGAGTGCCGATGTAGGTTCCCGAAACAAGAGTTGAGTCAAGAGGTGCCCTCTGCCCATGCTTATTTCTCCCTCGGAATTCTGCTAGGACTCCTTCCCCAGGTTTGCACTCAAGCACAGTTGAAAATGCTGCCACCCTGTGGAGAGGCGAATGAGCTGAAGCTGGGATTCTTGACCAGCTTCTTTCTGCTAAATCCCTGTGGCGCACTTAGCATTCCTCTGCAAACATGGAGCAGTAGTGTTAGTTTCAGGTAGCAAGAGCTGAGTCGAGAGGTGCCTTCTGGCCCGGACTTCTCCTCCCTCGGTTTGTTCCCCAGGCTCTCACCCACGGTAGCCTGGAAACTGCTTCCTCCCTCAGAGAGGTCGATGGTCGCTAAAGCACGGTTTCTCTACAGTGTTGTTCCTGAAAGAGGTGCCTGGAACTTAGGCCTCCGTGCACACATGCCAGAAGAGTGCTAACTTCTTGAAACTGGATCTGATTCGAGAGGTGCCTTCGAACGAAGCCGTTTCTCACAGAGTGACTTATGTGATCATTTCCCCAGCTATCTGGCCCACACACTGAAAATAGTTCCACCCTCTGTAACAGCGCAGCTAGCTAAAGCACGGTCCCTCTACAGTGCAGTTTCTTCGCGTTACAAAGCGAGCGATAACACGTCCGTGCAAAAGTGGGGCCTCAGTGCTAGCTCCATGAAGCAAGTGGGTAGCCGTGTTCCGCCTTCTGCCGGGGCCTGAGCCTCCCCCGGAAAATGCTTTCGGACTCACTTGCAGTGCGCTCACGCCGGCACACAGCAAACTGCTTCCAGCCTCAGGCAGGGCTATTTTAGCCGAAGCAGGAATTCTCCACAGAGTTGTTCCTTTGAGTTCGCTGGTTGGCTTTAGGCTTGCCTGCAAACACACACGGGGCAACATTATGAGCCCCATAAACAAGAGGCGAGTTGAGAGCTGCCTTCTCCTCAGGCCTGAGTCTCCCTCGATTTTACTTATGGAACCCGTCCCCAGGCTCTCACCCACAGTACACCCTAAACTGCTTCCGCCCTCAGAGATGTCCCCGGTAGCTAAAGCCACGGTTTCTCCACAGTGTTGTTCTTCGAGGGAGTATGCTAGCGATTCGACTTGCATGCAACAGTGGGGCCGCAGTGCTAGCCTCACGAAACGAGTGGGGAGTCGTGCTGTGCCTTCTACCGGGGCCTGAGTCGCACTTCGGAAATGGGTTCGGACTCACTTGCAGTGCGCTCATGCATACACACAGCACAACGCTTCCACCTTCAGGCATGGCTCTTTCAGCCTAAGAAGGAATCCTCTACAAACTTGATCCTTTGAGTTCCCTTGTTCGCTTTAGACCTGCCTGCAGGCACACTCGGGGCAACGGTACGAGCCTCATAAACAAGAGGCGAGTTGAGAGCTGCCTTCTGTTCCGGCCTGTGTCTCCCTCGATTTGAAGTATGGACCCCGTCCCCAGGCTCTCACCCACCGTACACTCTAAATTGCTTCCCCCTCAGAGAGGACGACGGTAGCTGAAGCACGGTCCCTCTACAGTGTTGTTTCTTCGAGTTACAAAGCTAGCGATAAGACTTCCATGCAAAAGTGGGGCCGCACTGCTAGTTCCATGAAGCAAGTGGGGAGTCGTGTTCTGCCTTCTGCCGGGGCCTGAGCTTTCCCCGGAAAATGCTTGTGGACTCACTTGCAGTGCGCTCACGCCGGCACACAGCAAACTGCTTCCAGCCTCAGGCAGGGCTATTTTAGCCGAAGCAGGAATTCTCTACAGAGTTGTTCCTTTGAGTTCGCTGGTTGGCTCTAGGGCTGCCTGCAGGCACACACGGGGCAACGTTACGAGCCTCATAGACAAGAGGCGAGTTGAGAGCTGCCTTCTCCTCAGGCCTGAGTCTCCCTCGATTGTACCTGTGGAACCAGTCCCCAGGCTCTCAACCACTGTCCACTCTAACTGCTTCCTCCTTCAGAGAGGTCGATGGTAGCGAAAGCACGGTTTCCCTACAGTGCAGTTTCTTCGAGTTAGAATGCTAGCGATTAGACTTCCTTGCAAAAGTGGGGCCGCACTGCTAGGTTCGTGGAACAAGTGGGGAGCCGTGTTCTGCCTTCTGCCGGGGCCTGAGTCGCCCTTGGGAAATGGTTTCGGCCTCACTTGCAGTGCGCTCATGCATGCACACGGCAAAAGGCTTCCACCTTCAGGCATGGTTCTTTCAGCCTAAGTAGGAATCCTGTACAAACTTGTTCCTTTGAGTTTGCTGGTTCGCTTTAGGCCTGCCTGCAGGCCCACTCGGGGCAACGGTACGAGCCTCATAGACAAGAGGCGAGTTGAGAGCTGCCTTCTGCTCTGGCCTGTGTCTCCCTCGATTTGAAGTATGGACCCCGTCCCCAGGCTCTCACCCACCGTACACTCTAAATGGCTTCCCCCCTCAGAGAGGACGACGGTAGCTGAAGCACGGTCCCTCTACAGTGTTGTTTCTTCGAGTTACAAAGCCAGCGATAAGACTTCCATGCAAAAGTGGGGCCGCAGAGCTAGCTCCATGAAGCAAGTGGGTACTCGTGTTCCGCCTTGTGCCGGGGCCTGAGCCTCCCCCGGAAAATGCTTGTGGACTCACTTGCAGTGCGCTCACGCCTGCACACTGCAAAATGCTTCCAGCCTCAGGCAGGGCTATTTTAGCCGAAGCAGGAATTCTCTACAGAGCTGTTCCTTTGAGTTCGCTGGTTGGCTCTAGGCCTGCCTGCAGGCACACACGGGGCAACGTTAAGAGCCCCATAAACGAGAGGCGAGTTGAGAGCTGCCTTCTCCTCAGGCCTGAGTCTCCCTCGATTTTACTTATGGAACCCGTCCCCAGGCTCTCACCCACAGTACACCCTAAACTGCTTCCACCCTCAGAGATGTCCACGGTAGCGAAAGCACGTTTTCCCTACAGTGTTGTTTCTTCGAGTGAGACTGCTAGCGCTTAAGACTTCTTTGCAAAAGTGGGGCCGCAGGGCTAGCTCCATGGAACAAGTGGGGAGTCGTGTTCTGCCTTCTGCCGGGGCCTGAGTCTCACTCGTGAAACGCTTTTGGACTCACGTGCAGTGCGCTCACGCATGCACACCACAAACTGCTTCCAGCCTCAGGCATGGCTCTTTTAGCCTAAGCAGGAATTCTCTACAGAGTTGTTCCTTTTAGATCAGTGGTGGGGTTGAGGCCTGCCTGCAGGCACACATGGGGCAACGGTATCAGCCTCAGAAACAAGAGGTGAATTGAGAGCTGCCCTCCGCACGGGCCTGTTTCTCACTCCATTTCACGTATGGGACCCTCTCCCCGGTCTCTCATACTAGAACACTGTAAAATTACTCCAGCTTCAGGAACGGCGATGTGAAGTAAAGCGCATTAACTCTGCAGCATTGATTCTTGGTGTTCGTAGCCTGGTAAGTAGGCCTCCAGGCACACAGGGTACAGCAGCGCTAATCTCCAAAAACAAGAGGTGAGTCGACAGCAGCCTTCCTTACGGGCCTCCTTCCACTCAGAGTTACGTTTAGGTTCCATTTCTCATGCTTTCACAAAAACACACAATAGATGACGTTCACGCTCAGGAAGGGCGATCTTTGCTGAGGCACGGGTTCTCTCCAGTTTTGTTTGTTGGCGCTGGGGGGATGGCACTTGGGACCACACACACACACGGGAGTGCCGATGTAGGTTCCCGAAACAAGAGTTGAGTCAAGAGGTGCCCTCTGCCCATGCTTATTTCTCCCTCGGAATTCTGCTAGGACTCCTTCCCCAGGTTTGCACTCAAGCACAGTTGAAAATGCTGCCACCCTGTGGAGAGGCGAATGAGCTGAAGCTGGGATTCTTGACCAGCTTCTTTCTGCTAAATCCCTGTGGCGCACTTAGCATTCCTCTGCAAACATGGAGCAGTAGTGTTAGTTTCAGGTAGCAAGAGCTGAGTCGAGAGGTGCCTTCTGGCCCGGACTTCTCCTCCCTCGGTTTGTTCCCCAGGCTCTCACCCACGGTAGCCTGGAAACTGCTTCCTCCCTCAGAGAGGTCGATGGTCGCTAAAGCACGGTTTCTCTACAGTGTTGTTCCTGAAAGAGGTGCCTGGAACTTAGGCCTCCGTGCACACATGCCAGAAGAGTGCTAACTTCTTGAAACTGGATCTGATTCGAGAGGTGCCTTCGAACGAAGCCGTTTCTCACAGAGTGACTTATGTGATCATTTCCCCAGCTATCTGGCCCACACACTGAAAATAGTTCCACCCTCTGTAACAGCGCAGCTAGCTAAAGCACGGTCCCTCTACAGTGCAGTTTCTTCGCGTTACAAAGCGAGCGATAACACGTCCGTGCAAAAGTGGGGCCTCAGTGCTAGCTCCATGAAGCAAGTGGGTAGCCGTGTTCCGCCTTCTGCCGGGGCCTGAGCCTCCCCCGGAAAATGCTTTCGGACTCACTTGCAGTGCGCTCACGCCGGCACACAGCAAACTGCTTCCAGCCTCAGGCAGGGCTATTTTAGCCGAAGCAGGAATTCTCCACAGAGTTGTTCCTTTGAGTTCGCTGGTTGGCTTTAGGCTTGCCTGCAAACACACACGGGGCAACATTATGAGCCCCATAAACAAGAGGCGAGTTGAGAGCTGCCTTCTCCTCAGGCCTGAGTCTCCCTCGATTTTACTTATGGAACCCGTCCCCAGGCTCTCACCCACAGTACACCCTAAACTGCTTCCGCCCTCAGAGATGTCCCCGGTAGCTAAAGCCACGGTTTCTCCACAGTGTTGTTCTTCGAGGGAGTATGCTAGCGATTCGACTTGCATGCAACAGTGGGGCCGCAGTGCTAGCCTCACGAAACGAGTGGGGAGTCGTGCTGTGCCTTCTACCGGGGCCTGAGTCGCACTTCGGAAATGGGTTCGGACTCACTTGCAGTGCGCTCATGCATACACACAGCACAACGCTTCCACCTTCAGGCATGGCTCTTTCAGCCTAAGAAGGAATCCTCTACAAACTTGATCCTTTGAGTTCCCTTGTTCGCTTTAGACCTGCCTGCAGGCACACTCGGGGCAACGGTACGAGCCTCATAAACAAGAGGCGAGTTGAGAGCTGCCTTCTGTTCCGGCCTGTGTCTCCCTCGATTTGAAGTATGGACCCCGTCCCCAGGCTCTCACCCACCGTACACTCTAAATTGCTTCCCCCTCAGAGAGGACGACGGTAGCTGAAGCACGGTCCCTCTACAGTGTTGTTTCTTCGAGTTACAAAGCTAGCGATAAGACTTCCATGCAAAAGTGGGGCCGCACTGCTAGTTCCATGAAGCAAGTGGGGAGTCGTGTTCTGCCTTCTGCCGGGGCCTGAGCTTTCCCCGGAAAATGCTTGTGGACTCACTTGCAGTGCGCTCACGCCGGCACACAGCAAACTGCTTCCAGCCTCAGGCAGGGCTATTTTAGCCGAAGCAGGAATTCTCTACAGAGTTGTTCCTTTGAGTTCGCTGGTTGGCTCTAGGGCTGCCTGCAGGCACACACGGGGCAACGTTACGAGCCTCATAGACAAGAGGCGAGTTGAGAGCTGCCTTCTCCTCAGGCCTGAGTCTCCCTCGATTGTACCTGTGGAACCAGTCCCCAGGCTCTCAACCACTGTCCACTCTAACTGCTTCCTCCTTCAGAGAGGTCGATGGTAGCGAAAGCACGGTTTCCCTACAGTGCAGTTTCTTCGAGTTAGAATGCTAGCGATTAGACTTCCTTGCAAAAGTGGGGCCGCACTGCTAGGTTCGTGGAACAAGTGGGGAGCCGTGTTCTGCCTTCTGCCGGGGCCTGAGTCGCCCTTGGGAAATGGTTTCGGCCTCACTTGCAGTGCGCTCATGCATGCACACGGCAAAAGGCTTCCACCTTCAGGCATTGGTTCTTTCAGCCTAAGTAGGAATCCTGTACAAACTTGTTCCTTTGAGTTTGCTGGTTCGCTTTAGGCCTGCCTGCAGGCCCACTCGGGGCAACGGTACGAGCCTCATAGACAAGAGGCGAGTTGAGAGCTGCCTTCTGCTCTGGCCTGTGTCTCCCTCGATTTGAAGTATGGACCCCGTCCCCAGGCTCTCACCCACCGTACACTCTAAATGGCTTCCCCCCTCAGAGAGGACGACGGTAGCTGAAGCACGGTCCCTCTACAGTGTTGTTTCTTCGAGTTACAAAGCCAGCGATAAGACTTCCATGCAAAAGTGGGGCCGCAGAGCTAGCTCCATGAAGCAAGTGGGTACTCGTGTTCCGCCTTGTGCCGGGGCCTGAGCCTCCCCCGGAAAATGCTTGTGGACTCACTTGCAGTGCGCTCACGCCTGCACACTGCAAAATGCTTCCAGCCTCAGGCAGGGCTATTTTAGCCGAAGCAGGAATTCTCTACAGAGCTGTTCCTTTGAGTTCGCTGGTTGGCTCTAGGCCTGCCTGCAGGCACACACGGGGCAACGTTAAGAGCCCCATAAACGAGAGGCGAGTTGAGAGCTGCCTTCTCCTCAGGCCTGAGTCTCCCTCGATTTTACTTATGGAACCCGTCCCCAGGCTCTCACCCACAGTACACCCTAAACTGCTTCCACCCTCAGAGATGTCCACGGTAGCGAAAGCACGTTTTCCCTACAGTGTTGTTTCTTCGAGTGAGACTGCTAGCGCTTAAGACTTCTTTGCAAAAGTGGGGCCGCAGGGCTAGCTCCATGGAACAAGTGGGGAGTCGTGTTCTGCCTTCTGCCGGGGCCTGAGTCTCACTCGTGAAACGCTTTTGGACTCACGTGCAGTGCGCTCACGCATGCACACCACAAACTGCTTCCAGCCTCAGGCATGGCTCTTTTAGCCTAAGCAGGAATTCTCTACAGAGTTGTTCCTTTTAGATCAGTGGTGGGGTTGAGGCCTGCCTGCAGGCACACATGGGGCAACGGTATCAGCCTCAGAAACAAGAGGTGAATTGAGAGCTGCCCTCCGCACGGGCCTGTTTCTCACTCCATTTCACGTATGGGACCCTCTCCCCGGTCTCTCATACTAGAACACTGTAAAATTACTCCAGCTTCAGGAACGGCGATGTGAAGTAAAGCGCATTAACTCTGCAGCATTGATTCTTGGTGTTCGTAGCCTGGTAAGTAGGCCTCCAGGCACACAGGGTACAGCAGCGCTAATCTCCAAAAACAAGAGGTGAGTCGACAGCAGCCTTCCTTACGGGCCTCCTTCCACTCAGAGTTACGTTTAGGTTCCATTTCTCATGCTTTCACAAAAACACACAATAGATGACGTTCACGCTCAGGAAGGGCGATCTTTGCTGAGGCACGGGTTCTCTCCAGTTTTGTTTGTTGGCGCTGGGGGGGATGGCACTTGGGACCACACACACACACGGGAGTGCCGATGTAGGTTCCCGAAACAAGAGTTGAGTCAAGAGGTGCCCTCTGCCCATGCTTATTTCTCCCTCGGAATTCTGCTAGGACTCCTTCCCCAGGTTTGCACTCAAGCACAGTTGAAAATGCTGCCACCCTGTGGAGAGGCGAATGAGCTGAAGCTGGGATTCTTGACCAGCTTCTTTCTGCTAAATCCCTGTGGCGCACTTAGCATTCCTCTGCAAACATGGAGCAGTAGTGTTAGTTTCAGGTAGCAAGAGCTGAGTCGAGAGGTGCCTTCTGGCCCGGACTTCTCCTCCCTCGGTTTGTTCCCCAGGCTCTCACCCACGGTAGCCTGGAAACTGCTTCCTCCCTCAGAGAGGTCGATGGTCGCTAAAGCACGGTTTCTCTACAGTGTTGTTCCTGAAAGAGGTGCCTGGAACTTAGGCCTCCGTGCACACATGCCAGAAGAGTGCTAACTTCTTGAAACTGGATCTGATTCGAGAGGTGCCTTCGAACGAAGCCGTTTCTCACAGAGTGACTTATGTGATCATTTCCCCAGCTATCTGGCCCACACACTGAAAATAGTTCCACCCTCTGTAACAGCGCAGCTAGCTAAAGCACGGTCCCTCTACAGTGCAGTTTCTTCGCGTTACAAAGCGAGCGATAACACGTCCGTGCAAAAGTGGGGCCTCAGTGCTAGCTCCATGAAGCAAGTGGGTAGCCGTGTTCCGCCTTCTGCCGGGGCCTGAGCCTCCCCCGGAAAATGCTTTCGGACTCACTTGCAGTGCGCTCACGCCGGCACACAGCAAACTGCTTCCAGCCTCAGGCAGGGCTATTTTAGCCGAAGCAGGAATTCTCCACAGAGTTGTTCCTTTGAGTTCGCTGGTTGGCTTTAGGCTTGCCTGCAAACACACACGGGGCAACATTATGAGCCCCATAAACAAGAGGCGAGTTGAGAGCTGCCTTCTCCTCAGGCCTGAGTCTCCCTCGATTTTACTTATGGAACCCGTCCCCAGGCTCTCACCCACAGTACACCCTAAACTGCTTCCGCCCTCAGAGATGTCCCCGGTAGCTAAAGCCACGGTTTCTCCACAGTGTTGTTCTTCGAGGGAGTATGCTAGCGATTCGACTTGCATGCAACAGTGGGGCCGCAGTGCTAGCCTCACGAAACGAGTGGGGAGTCGTGCTGTGCCTTCTACCGGGGCCTGAGTCGCACTTCGGAAATGGGTTCGGACTCACTTGCAGTGCGCTCATGCATACACACAGCACAA
>NW_026992113.1:0-15000 GCF_029215605.1 Mirounga angustirostris | reverse complement strand
ACGCCCAGGACGCCAGCCGGCCTCAGCACCCTTGGCGCACCTCACCACGAACCGAGCCCCACACTGCTGGGGCCCAACCCCACGTGAACCCCCCCCGCCGCGGGGTCCCGTCTTGAACCTCCGTCTGTCCGGTCCGTCCCGGAAGTCACGACCCTGGGGGGAAGCGCCCCCAGGCGAGAGCGGCCCGACCCGTGCCCGGCACGCCACCGCCAGCGGCGACTCGGGACGGGAGCGGGCGGGCAGACAGCCGCTCGCGCGGCACGGGGAAGCGGGACGCGCGGGGGCGCCCCCCGAGCCCCTCGAGAGACAACGCCACGAGGAAGGGCGGCCGCCCGCGCGCTCGCACGCACGCGGGAGCCCCCACGCGCCGGACGCCGGCCAGGCCCGGCGGGACCCTCCCCCGACTCGGAGGGGGGAGGCGCAGGCCGCGGTAGGCAAAGAGCGGCGCTCGGCCCCCACCGCGGGGCCGGCAGAGTCAGACCCCTCGCAGAGAGGAAGTTCTGCCCAACACGCAACGGTAGTCACCCCGCACCGGTGGCCACTACGCGCAGAGGAGGGGCGGCGGCTGGGGGGTTCCGGTACCCCAAGGCACCCTCTCGGATCGCTAGAGAAGGCTTTCTCACCGAGGGCGCATCGCCCCCACCCAAATCGTGCCCCCCCGCCCGTCCGGGCCCCGCGGAACGGCGTTCCGAAGGCCTGACAGCCAAGGGCTCCGGGGGGCGGGCGGTGGATTCGCGCGGTAAGGAACAGGCACCACAAGGCAATCCTGAGCGCTCGCGGCCGGGACCCCGGGAGGAGACCGCCCTTCGCCACGCCACGCACGCCATGCTCGCGTCCCCGACCAACCGGGAGTTTTGCGCCTCCGGCGAGGCAACGACGAGCAGAGACAAAGCACGGCATGCCAGGCAAAAAAGGCGGCAGCCCCTCGGCTGGCCAAGCGCCAGAGCGCGGGCTCGGCCCGCCGCAACCGGCTCACACACGCCCCACCAAGTCCAGTCCCCACAACACCACCAGCACAGCTTGCGGCGGGGGATGACGAGGCACCCGCGTCCCACGGGGGGGGCGGGGTGGGCCTCCCTTACCGACTCCACCACCCGCTCCTCGGACACGCCACCGACAGCGGTGGCCCGACGGAGGGGGCTCGCTGGGAACGGGAAACGACGCTACCGACTCGGCCTCAGGCACCTGAGACGACCTGGAGCGCTCCAGGGGCACCACGGAGGGCCACGCGCACAACGCGCTCAGCACGCCCAAGCGCGTGAGCAGCGCGGCGCCGGGACGGCCCTCCCCGTGGCGGGGAGGACCGCGCACCACACGAAGCCAGGGAAGGCAAGCGAGAGTGTCCGCTGCGTCGGGGGACCCCGGGCCCGCGAGCGCCGTCAGGCAGAACACGGGAAGGCGGGGTCGGGCCGGAGCCTGCACACACCCCCCCCGCACCCCCCACCTCACCGCCACGGCGGGCAGAGGCGAAGGAGCGAGGGGCCCGCGGGCAGAACGAGAAGAGCGGTCCCATTCGCCATGAACGTCCGTCCCTCGTCTGGCGCGGCTTAGGCCCGGCCCGGGAGAGCGCGAGAGCACCACATCGATCTGGCAAAACACAAGCGCCGAGAGGAGCCCGAGGAGGGGAGAAGCCGGTGAGGACAGCAACCCGAGGGGGAGCCTGTTTTGTTTTGTTTTTTTTCGGCCTCACCGGCACCCCCTCGAAAACCCCAGGGCAGGAACAGCCGGACAACCCGAGAGAGAGGAACGCCTGACACGCGGCACGGAGCCTTGCGGGACGGGAGGTTGTCACGACCACAGCCGGGTGCCCACAGAGTGGAGGACACAGGGTAAAGGACCCACGCGCCACCTGCCCACAACCGCCCTCGGGTGCTGGAGACCGGAGGCGGCACCAACGGCCTGGGCCACCTGGAGGCACAGGAGCCGGCGCACAGGCCCACGCGGACGGCTCAGGCCAGCGACGGCAGAGCCGGGCTTGGCATCCCTGTCAAGCCCGGAGCCCCGCCACACGCCCAGAAGCCCACCTCCCTTAAGGAGAGGATCGCCCAAACATAACGTGCCAGCACCTACCTGGCGGCAAAAAGGGCTCATTTCGGGCGAGAAAATAGCCGCGCCGCCTGGCGTGGCCTAGCCACAGGTCACCGGGATCTCCTGGGACCGTGTCCCGGCCACGGGCCCCAAGCACTAATCCATCGCCCCCGTCTCCCCCCGGAGCCCCCCCCGCGCCCCCCCCCCCCCCCCGGGCCATCTGGTCGACCCCCGGAACGTGGTGGCAGCCGGCAGCGAGTAGGGACTTGGCGGGAGGTGGAGCGGCCCGGATAGGCCCGCCCCCGGGTCCGCCTTTCGTCCCCAAATCGGGACTTTAGAAATTCTCACCAAGTTCTGTGGAGGCCCCTGCGGACGCCCTCCTCCCCGGGCCTCAGGACCGCCCCATGCCGGTCCCCGACTCCCGGCCGGGACTGAGGAAAGGGGGCGATGCCGCGGAGGCGTCCCCCCGAAGGCCGGACCTCAACGGGAACCGCAGCCGGGCCCCTGGGGCCCTCGCGGCCCGGCCCGGCCCGGCCCGACCCGGTCGGGTCCCCACCTCCGCAGCGGGCCTCGGAAAACTTGTTAAGAATATCGGGTCCGGGGCGCCTGGGTGGCTCAGTTGGTTAAGCGACTGCCTTCGGCTCGGGTCATGATCCTGGAGTCCCGGGATCGAGTCCCGCATCGGGCTCCCTGCTCGGCGGGGAGTCTGCTTCTCCCTCTGACCCTCCTCCCTCTCATGCTCTCTGTCTCTCATTCTCTCTCTCTCAAATAAATAAATAAATAAATAAAAACCTTAAAAAAAAAAAAAAATATCGGGTCCGATGACCGGGACCCCACGCGTGCCCGCGGCGGGGCCCGTCGCGCCATCCATGGGCTTCCCCGCAAGGCTCAGGCCGGTCCCCAACCGCCCGAGCGTGACACGGAAGGCCCAACGGCCGACCGGAGCCACGGGCCGGATGGCGTCCGGGCGCCCGACGCAGCCTCTCCCATTCCCGCGGGCGGAGGAGGGGGCACCGGCGGGTGCTGGTCGACCCGTCCAGGCGGCCACCCTAGCGTGGCTCTCCGGGAGCGAGGCGGCGGCGCCACCACCAGCCCACAAACCTGGAGGCTCAATCTCCCGCGAGCGGAGGTCGCGCCGGTGGCCCGGAGACAGCGGGCCGATCTCGCTAGCGTCGCCGGCCTCCCGGTACTCCGCCTCGGGAACCGCGGCCAAATACAATCCCTTGCCGACATCGCTGACACTCCGGCGGGGACACGCTATCTAAAAGCGGCCGCCAGGTGGCACCCGACAACCGGCGCGAACAACAACGAGGCAGATCCGGATCGCGGGCCCGCGAAGGCGCACAGCCCGGCCGCCCGGCCGCCCGATCTCGTGGGGCACGGGCCTCCCACAGCGGCACACCTGCGGCGCCCGGGCTTCCGGGAGGACTTAAGACACATTTCGGCGGGCAAGGACCGTAAAACCGAGACCAAGCGAGTACTCCGACAACCACCACGGATGAACCTTCTCTCTTCTATCATTTTAAGGGGAGGAGGAGGTCTCTCTGAAGCATACGAAGAAAGCTCAGGACAGGAAGGGGGGGGGGGGATTGACACACACCCCCAGAAAGGTGCACATCAAATCCGTCTCTGCACGTACGCGATAACGTCCAAGGCCAACAAGCGGGGCGGGGCGTGCGGGGGCGGGGGGCGGGGCGCGCGGTGCGTGCGGGGGCGGGGGCGGGGCGGGGCGGTGCGTGCGGGGGCGGGGGGCGGGGCGGGGCGGTGCGTGCGGGGGCGGGGGGCGGGGCGGGGGCAGGCGCGGAATGGGGAGGAAGGGAGTTAAAATAGTCCTTCACTCAAGAAATCCAGTTCCGCAGAATAGAGAGCCCAGAAATGGACCCTCAACTCTATGGTCAACTCATCTTTGACAAAGCAGGAAAGAATGTCCAATGGAACAAAGACAGTCTCTTCAACAAATGGTGTTGGGAAAATTGGATAGCCACATGCAGAAGAATGAAACTGGACCATTTCCTTACACCACACACAAAAATAGACTCCAAATGGTTGAAAGACCTCAATGTGAGACAGGAGTCCATCCAAATCCTAAAGGAGAACACAGGCAGCAACCTCTTTGACCTCAGCCAAAGCAACTTCTTCCTAGAAACATCGCCAAAGGCAAGGGAAGCAAAGGCAAAAATGAACTATTGGGACTTCATCAAGATAAAAAGCTTTTGCAAAGCAAAGGAAACAGTCCACAAAACCAAAAGACAACCGACAGAATGGGAGAAGATATTTGCAAATGACATATCAGATAAAGGGCTCGTATCCAAAATCTATAAAGAACTCATCCAACTCAACACCCAAAGAACAAAGAATCCAATCAAGAAATGGGCAGAAGACATGAACAGACATTTTTCCAAAGAAGACATCCAAATGGCCAACAGACACATGAAAAAGTGCTCAATATCGCTCAGCATCAGGGAAATCCAAATCAAAACCTCAATGAGGGCGCCTGGGTGGCTCAGTTGGTTAAGCGACCGCCTTCGGCTCGGGTCATGATCCTGGAGTCCCAGGATCGAGTCCCGCATCGGGCTCCCTGCTCAGCGGGGAGTCTGCTTCTCCCTCTGATCCTCCTGACCCTCCCCCCTCTCATGCTCTCTTTCTGTCTCTCTCTCTCTCTCAAATAAATAAATAAAATCTTAAAAAAAAAAAAAAAAACCTCAATGAGATACCACCTCACACCAGTCAGAATGGCTAAAAGTAACAAGTCAGGAAATGACAGATGTTGGCGGGGATGCGGAGAAAGGGGAACCCTCCTACACTGTTGGTGGGAATGCAAGCTGGTGCAGCCACTCTGGAAAACTGTATGGAGATTCCTCAAAAAGTTGAAACTAGAGCTGCCGTATGATCCAGCAATTGCACTACTGGGTATTTACCCCAAAGATACAAAAATAGGGATCCGAAGGGGTACGTGCACCCCGATGTTTATAGCAGCAATATCCACGATAGCCAAACTGTGGAAAGAGCCAAGATGTCCATCGACAGATGAATGGATAAAGAAGATGTGGTATATATATACATACAATGGAATATCATGCAACCATCAAAAGGAATGAGATCTTGCCATTGGCAACGACGTGGATGGAACTGGAGGGTATTATGTTGAGTGAAATAAGTCAAACAGAGAAAGACATGTATCCTATGATCTCACGGATAGGAGGAATTCTTAATCGCAGGAAACAAGCTGAGGGTTGCTGGAGTGGGGGGTGGGGTGGGAGGGATGGGGTGACTGGGTGATAGACACTGGGGAGGGTAGGTGCTCTGGCAAGCGCTGTGAATTGTGCAAGACTGTTGAATCTCAGATCTGTACCTCTGAAACAAATAATGCAATCTATGTTAAGAAAAAAAAAAAAAGAGGGCGCCTGGGTGGCTCAGTTGGTTAAGCGACTGCCTTCGGCTCAGGTCATGATCCCGGAGTCCCGGGATCGAGTCCCGCATCGGGCTCCCTGCTCGGCAGGAAGCCTGCTTCTCCCTCTCCCACTCCCCCTGCTTGTGTTCCCTCTCTCGCTGTGTCTCCCTCTGTCAAATAAATCAATAAAATCGTAAAAATATATATCTTTAAAGAAATCCAGTTCCGGGACATCCGTGCCGTCCAACACTAGTACGGGGTGGGCGGGGGAGGTGCTCTAGAAGAGTTAAATATTGATGATGATGATGATGATGATGGAGAAGAAGAAGAAGGAGGAGGAGGAGGAGGAGGAGGAGGAGGAGGAGAACTGTTCCATGCTATTAAGGGTAAAACAAAAACAAGGCGTAGAACTTCCTCTGGCTCGTAAAGGGGGAAAAAAAAAATGGTTTGGGTTTTGTTTTTTGTTTTTTCTTTCTTCCTGTTTCAACTAAGCGCATTTCAGGGCACCTGACTGGCTCCGGTCGGAGGAGGCCCACGCGACTGCGACTCTTGATCTGCAGGGGTCGTGAGTTCCAGCACCATGCTGGATGATCACTCAAAAAGCTTTCAAAAACAAACACGCAAACAACCGACACCGAGCAGCATTAACCATCAAAGATACACACCTGTGACGAATACGACGTCAGAGGAAACCACGAGCAGCAGTAGCAGAGGATAGGACACTAGAGGGCAACAGAGCCCCATCCATAGGTGCTAGGGGCACTTGAACGCTTTCTGTGTCCACTAGGGACCTCGAAAAAACTTCACTCCCCTATCCAGGGAGGAGAGGGGAGAAGCAACCTCCAGCAAGAATTCCTTTGATTATCTTAATCGCAGGAAACAAACTGAGTGTTGTTGGAGTGGGGGGTGGGGTGGGAGGGATGGGGTGACTGGGTGATGGACACTGGAGGGTGTGTGCTCTGGTAAGCGCTGTGAATTGTGCAAGACTGTTGAATCTCAGATCTGTACCTCTGAAACAAATAATAATGCAATCTATGTTAAGAAAAAAAAAAGAAGAAGAAGAAGAAGGAGGAGGAGGAGGAGGAGGAGGAGGAGGAGGAGGTAGCAGGAGGGGAAGAATGAAGCGGGGGGAAATCAGAGGGGTAGACGAACCATGAGAGACGATGGACTCTGAACAACAAACTGAGGGTTCTAGAGGGGAGGGGGGTGGGAGGATGGGTTAGCCTGGTGGTGGGTATTGAGGAGGGCCCATTCTGCATGGAGCAGTGGGTGTTGTGCACAAACAATGAATCATGGAACACTTCATCTAAAACTAATGATGTAATGTATGGGGATTAACATAAGAATAAAATAAAAGAAAAAAAAAAGAATTCCTTTGATTAAAGGTAACTCTTACTACATTGAACTTCACCATTTCGGGGCACCTGGGGGGTGGCTCAGTCGTTAAGCGTCCGCCTTCGGCTCAGGTGACGAGCCCAGGGCCCTGGGATCGAGCCCCACATCGGGCTCCCTGCTCCGCGGGAGGCCTGCTTCTCCCTCTCCCACTCCCCCTGCCTGTGTTCTCTCTCTCGCTGTCTCTCTCTGTCAAATAAATAAATAAAATCTTTAAAAAGTAAATAAATAAATAAATAAATAAATAAATAAATAAATAAATAAATAAATAAATAAATAAAATAAACTTCACCATTTCAACATGGACCTTTAATGGTTTCCTTCCCAACCAAGCCTTTCTCCTTGCCTCCTCCTTACCCGCGTGAATCCCTGATCCCACTTCACAACATCCCCCCCCCCACACACACACACCAGGCTGAAAACTGTTCTCTCTAAACCATAAATCCTGAGCATCAGGAAAGTACACGAGGAAACACAGACGAGAGAGAGAGAGAGAGAGAGAGAGAGAGAGAGAGAGAGAGACCAAGCAAATAATGTGGCTCTGAAGGCTGGACATCGATCGAGTTGAGAGAAAGGACCAGACATCACAAACTCGAAAAGAAGGTTTTCCTTTAAAGCTGATCTCTTCCTGAGTTGGCTAAACTACGTTCTTTACTGGTACGGCCTCCACTCAAGAGTGCGACGATCAAAAGAAGGTTTCGCAGTAAACACTTCACGGGTGCATCTATTAAAAAAAAAAAAGAAAAGAAAAGAAAAAAAAGGGCGCCTGGGTGGCTCAGTTGGTTAAGCGACTGCCTTCGGCTCAGGTCATGATCCCGGAGTCCCGGGATCGAGTCCCGCATCGGGCTCCCTGCTCGGCAGGGAGTCTGCTTCTCCCTCTGACCCTTCCCCCCTCTCATGTGCTCTCTGTCTCTCTCATTCTCTCTGTCTCAAATAAATAAATAAAATCTTTAAAAAAAAAAGTTCACGGGTGCAGGCTTCACATTGGTTTTTCAAGTACACGTATTTCAGGGCACCTGGCTGGCTCGGTCGGAGGAGGCCCACGCGACCGCGACTCTTGATCGGCGGGCGTCGTGAGTTCCAGCACCGCACTGGATGGGTGTACAGATTACATACACAAGCAGACAGGCAAAAGGAATTAGAATCGCTATGGTGATTTCGAAGAAAACAAAACAAAACTCAGGAAACAAAGTCGTCCTCTCCGGGCCCGTTTCATGCTTATGTATAGAGGCGATAGAGACCCTGTGATGTTGGCAGACAAAAGAGACAGGTCGGTGGATGGAACGCCACAGATACCCAAACAGATAGGCCCAAGCCCGACAGAAGTTTGACAAATGCGCAAAGGCCATTGGAAGGAGGAAAGACGGCCCACCTCCCCACGAAATCAGAGGGCAGGCATCAGACATCCACAGACCCAACACGCAGGCAAGCAGGCAGACAAAGAAACAAGAAAGCTGGGGCGCCTGGCTGGCTCAATCCGTGAACCGTCCGCCTGCCTTCGGCTCAGGCCCTGAGCTCAGGGTCCGGGGATCCAGCCCCACATCGGGCTCCCTGCTCGGCGGAGACTCTGCTTCTCTCTCTCTCAATCTCTCTCTCTCTCTCTCTCTCTCCCTCCCTCCCCCCTCCCTCCCCCCACCCCTCCTCTCAAATAAATAAAAGTCTTTTAAAAAGAATAATTTAAAAAAAAAAAAAAAGGAAGAAAAGAACGTCACTCACTCCCCTTCCGGCATAGGGAGGACATCTTCGGGGGGGGGCGGGGGATGGGGGGGATGCCTCTCGGGAGAAAAGGGGGAGATTCAGCGAGTCAGCGCACCCTCCTTGCACCTGTGTGTGTGTGGGGGGGGGTGGTGGTTTGTGTGTTTCCTTGCCGCTGCTCGTTTTTTACAAGTGTATATAGAGTTCAAAACAGTATGCTGGTTTCCTTTATATCTAAGTCTTATCTCGGGTTTGGGTTCTGATGGGAGGAGGGAGGGCCACCTTTTCTTCCGACATGGTGGAGAAGGAGAAGAGGGATGCAGGCCTGTGCATATTCTTTTCCGTCGTGGGGTGAGCAGAGGACTCGGATTCAGCTCTTGCTGGATGGGATCTAATTTCTCTGTAAACAATCAGGCAAGATATCAGGCGAACAGAGGGCGAGCAAAGGTTAGCAGAACATGGACAAGATTGGCTATGGGTGCTGGAGTTTCCAAAGCAAGGATTTCATCAGAGGCACGTGAATGTCAAAGATTTCCAGGGACCATGTTCATGGATGACTTGGGGTATAGGTCATTTCAAAGTTACGGTGCTACCACCCGGTCACTTGAGCATACTGTCTCCAGCTCACGGCTGCAGATGCGATATGGGGCTCCTCCAGGGATGGAATTGTGCCAGAGAAAGGGAGACAGCAGCCTGTAATTGAGCCTAAGGTGTGTCTGAGAGAGTGACTCTCTAAAGTGCCTTGAGGCAGAAGGAGACCAGCTAGATTTGTCTTTGCTAGGTATTTGTGGCAATGGGGTCGGTGTGGCTGGTGGGTGTTGTCTGTTTATTTTCTAGATTCAGAGAAAGAACTCTTCAAGTGGAAGTATTTGCACAAGGGGTCTGGCAGGATGGGAGGGTGCAGGGGTCGGTCCATTTAACAAGATAACAGGAGGATCAGGCCTTTTAAGAACTAGGCAAAGAGAGGAGTTTAGCTTTGGTCATCACAGCACCTGGCACCTCAGCAGAAACAACAGAAGGTTCCCAGGATGAATTGAGTTGCAGGAGTCAGCGTGAGCAGACCCCACCACCCTCAGCCCTTATCCCTCAGCGCCCCCCCCCCCGCCCCCCAGGCACACACACCCGGGCAGGCAGCGGCTATAGTCCACTCCGAGCTCCAGATCTGGGTCCCGCCCCCCCACCCCCACCCCCACCCCCACCCCCACAGGGCTCCCCTGTCCTCTTCTCAGCCAGAGATGTATATGGGAGGGTGGTCCCAGAACAAATCTCCCCTCATCCACGGAAACCTTGCCAACACTTCGACCACTTTGCCTGAGCTACCAACTCATCTGTACCCGTGCGTGATTTTTTCCCTATGGACCAGGGGCCTAGTTACCAACTTAGGATGGACAGCCCCCCCCCCCCCCCCCAGCCTACTGTTCCAATTCGACCAGAGGACTTCAGTTGGGGGGGGATGGGGGGGCTGGGGCTGGGGCTGGGGCGGCTGATGGGACGTTCAGGGTGATCCATTCTAATGGGCCTCATTCAATCGCTTCATTCAAATGCAGAAAGCTTTCTGTTAAAGTCAGAGCCTGGAGCTTCCCTCCATTCAATGGCTTTCCTCAACTCCCCCTAACCCTTAGGCTGCAGCTTGCAAACTTCGGAGAGAGATGAGGGAGGGAGGGAGGGAGGGACGGAAGGGAGGGAGGGAGGGAGGGAGGGAGGGAGGGAGGGAGGGAGGGAAGGGAGGGAGGGAGGAGGGGAAGGGGAAAGAGGGTGTCTGAAGAGCTCACCTCATCTGGGGGCAAAAAGAGTCCCCTCCTTTTCCTAACCCACGAAACTCCAGTAAACCCTTTGGGAATCATGAATGTGGGGGATGATGTCTTACTATACTGCCTTCCAGGGATGGGTGTGCAGGTAGGAGGGTGTGGCATGGTGTGGCTGGCTGAGTCTGAGGAGGACCTTGAACACATGATGGTGGTATCTTAGCGGTCAGAGGCCAAACACAAGCATGGAGTGATAAGGGCTAAGGGCTAAGGGCTAAGGGAGGCCTGACAGGGACCGTTCTAACTCATCCACCGAGTTATGGGCCCAGCAAGCACACTCCTCTAAATCAACATTAACAGTTTATTGATTGTTGGGGCACCTGGGTGGCTCAGTCATTAAGCATGTGCCTTCGGCTCAGGTCATGATCCCAGGGTCCTGGGATCGAGCTCCGCATCGGGCTCCCTGCTCCGCGGGAAGCCCGCTTCTCCCTCTCCCACTCCCCCTGCTTGTGTTCCCTCTCTCGCTGTGTCTCTCTCTGTCAAATAAATAAATAAATACAATCTTAAAAAAAAAAAAAAAAAACAGTTTATTGATTATCCATCGACCTGTCCTCCCTCTCCCACCTGCTTCCCAAGGGAAATCCTCGGTCTCATTCCACGTAGTCACTGGCTGTTTTCGCACACCACCTTCCTGTCCAGTAAGAGGAGGAAGGAAGATGGACAAACAGGAACCAGCCCCACAGATGGCACCTCTGCACAGAGGGGTGAGTGTGAGTCTCATTGGGCCAACTGTGACTCTGAGCCATGATCCCAGGGTTGTTTAAAATATGGAACAGAAGGAGCACCTGGGTGGCTCAGTCAGAACAGCACATGACTCTTGATCTCAGTCAGGGTCCTGAGTTCAAGCCCTACACTGGGACTACAGATGATGAAAAATGAATGAATGAATGAATGAATGAATGAATGAATGAATGAATGAATTTTTAAAAATAAAGTATGTAATGTTTATCTCTTTAAAAAAAAAAAATGGAATGGAGGGGCGCCTGGGTGGCTGCCGGTTGAGCATCTGCCTTCAGCTCAGGTCATAATCTCAGGGTGCTGGGATCGAGCCCCACCCCTCTGGGGCTCCCTGCTCAATGGGGAGTCTTCTCCCTCTCCCTCTGCCCCTCCACCCACCCATGCGTGCAAGCTCTCTGTCTCTCTGTCTCTCTGTCTCTCTGTCTCTCTGTCTCTCTCTCTCTCTGTGTGTTTCTCTCTCTGTCTCTGTCTCTCTCTGTGTGTCTCTCTCTCTGAAATAAATAAATAAAAACAAACAATCAAACTTCAAAAAGGAAAAGGGCAGGGACATTTATGATTATTCATGGCGAAAGTTGGAGCACGTATATTCAGGAAACATATGTACCATAGATTCCCATGTTTACTTCGGGGTGGAGACCTGACATCTGAATGAGGCAAAACTGAGTCCCTGATGTCAGGAGGTTATCTGAGGACAAGGAGAAGAGGCTGTGGGCATGCTCTGAGAGCTGGTACAACCTGGATGGGGTCTTAGGCTCCTTTTCTCAGGTAAGGAATCAGGACCTCGCTTCTTCATAGGCTGCAGCCATTATCAGTTGACCTTGAGTCCAGACTTCTGCAGAGACAGCCAGTATTTGGTAGCAGGGCCTGAAAAGACACAATAGCTGACTAGGGGGAAACAGTTCCCTGAAAAACCAGCTTTAAGCTTTCTGCTAGCATCAACCTCATTAACCTTATGGGGCACGGTTTCAATCCCCACCCCCACCCCCACCCCCACCCCCACCAAGTGAGGATCATTCCTCAGTCTTAGGGAATTGGGATGATGATGGCTGTGGCTATTCTTTCATCTCCTCAGGGGAGGTAGGTTTTGGGTAAACGACAGTTTCTGTAAATCTTAGCTGTAACATGGCTATGTTCAGGGCTAAACAGAAGTTTTTAACCTACAGGTTAAAAGGGAATAAAAATAACAGGGAGTCAGACATGCTACATTTTTCCCTGTTAAAATTTCCCCTTGTCCATCCTGCATTCCATTTCTATGACACATGGGCAGAGGTCTGCCTTCTTTATTTAACTGCTTCAAGCTGAATTAGGGTGCAGTAGAGGCTTTGGAATGGAAGGATCTGAGACACTGCAGGTCGCAATTTTTGGTCCCTTGTGCTAATGGAGGGGGTCTCAGAGATAGTTCCTTATCTGAGAACTTGGTTATTTTTCTACATGGTTTGGGACTACATGACACCATTGATTTTATCCCCAAGTGTAGTCTAAGGAATAGTAACAGTAGAGTCAAACCCAATTCTCTCATTCTCTCTCAAATTGATCTGATATCGGTGGGTATCCAAGAATACAGATCAGTAAATTAGTCTGAGCCCCTCCCCTGGGGGGGGGGCGGTAGGTTGTGGTGGTGAAGGGCTTCTGGTAGCCAAGTAGCTTAGTGTTTGATTTTATTTACATGGGTTCTTTTTTATTTTTTTTTTTCTTTAAAGATTTCTATTAAGTAATCTCTACACTCAATGTGGGGCTCGAACTCACAACCCCGAGATCTAGAGTCGTATGTTCTACCAGCTGAGCCAGCCAGGTGCCCCTATTTATATGGGTTCTTATTTTCCAAAGAGGAGTTAATACAGGTGCAGCAAGGTGGAATTAAGGATCATAGACTCTGCCTCATTCAGCAAGTGATCTTGTAGTTAATAAGAGGCATTTCTATGGAAACAAAAGGAAAACATGGTTAATGGTTGGAACAAGGGATACACCTGGTGTCTAAGTCCAGAGGGCTGCCAGTGAGAAGGTCTCTAGATGTCAGGCTTGAAGCATCCTCCAATAGAGTGGGAGTGGGCAGGGGCAATCTGACTAATTTTTCTGGCGTATAGTTCAAATGTCTCATTTTGAGTGACTCATAGAGCAACAGGCACAAAGATTGTCTATATATGAGTTATTGTGGTCATTTCCCTGAAATTTATTTCAAGTTGTCCAGCTTTCATTTGCCAGACTTCAGGAAAAAGGACAGTTTTAGTTCTTAATGATTGTAAGATAAGAGAATGGGAGAATGTTCTGAAACAAATAATGCAATATATGTTAAGGGGAAAAAAAGAAGAAGAAGAAGAAGGAGGAGGAGGAGGAGGAGGAGGAGGAGAAAAGGAGGAGGAGAAAAGAAGAAGGAGAAGAAAAGAAGAAGACGAAAAGAAGAAGAAAAGAAGAAGGAGAAGAAAAGAAGAAGAAGAAAAGAAGAAGAAGAAGAAGAAGAAGAAGAAGGAGAGAAGAAGAAGAAGAAGAAAAGAAGAAGAAGAAGAAGAAGAAGAAGGAGAGAAGAAGAAGAAGAAGGAGAGAAGAAGAAGAAGAAGAAGAAGAAGAAGAAGAAGAAGAAGAAGGAGAGAAGAAGAAGAAGAAGAAGAAGAAGAAGAAGAAGAAGAAGAAGAAGAAGAAGAAGAAGAAGGAGAAGGAGAGAAGGAGAAGAAGAAGAAGAAGAAGAAGAAGAAGAAGAAGAAGAAGAAGAAGAAGAAGAAGAAGAAGAAGGAGAAGAAGAAGAAGAAGGAGAAAAGAAGAAGAAGAAGAAGAAGAGGAGGAGGAGGAGGAAGAAGGAGGAGGAGGAGGAGGAGGTAGCGGGAGGGGACGAATGAAGCGGGGGGAAATCGGAGGGGCGGACGAACCATGAGAGACGATGGACTCTGAACAACAAACTGAGGGTTCTAGAGGGGAGGGGGGTGGGAGGATGGGTTAGCCTGGTGGTGGGTATTGAGGAGGGCCCATTCTGCATGGAGCACTGGGTGTTATGCACAAACAATGAATCATGGAATACTTCATCTAAAACTAATGATGTAATGTATGGGGATTAACCTAAGAATAAAAAAATAAATTAATTAAAAAAAAGAGAGAGAATGGGAGAATGTTGGAAACCTTAGTTTGAAGAGTCACAGTCAGATACTCAAGGAAACCAGAAGGATCCAGGATCCAGTCCAGTTTTATAGGCAAACAATAAACGTTCAAAGATAATTAATCTAACACTCACAAAAGTGTGTTATTGAAATGTAATCTTTCTCTCTAAAGTCACCTTCATTCCTGTCAAAGATAGCCAAAAGAAGATTAATTTGTTTGTAAAACAAGTCCAGTTTTAACAAACTTGGCCCAATCATCTACGTAGGGACAGCAAGAATAGCAATTGACCATATATGGGGTCTTTCTTCTCTTTTCTTTTTCCTTTCCTTCTTTTAAATCTGCTTTGATGGAGCTTTTTACAAGGAATTTTAGATTGATCCTTTAACTGCCTTTTTAAAGCCGAGAACCAAGCCAAATATTGGCCATCAGATTCGCCTGCAAGACTTGTAGATTTGCGGAGGGGTAGACGAACCAGGAGAGACGATGGACTCTGAAAAACAAACTGAGGGTTCTAGAGGGGAGGGGGGTGGGAGGATGGGTTAGCCTGGTGGTGGGTATTGAGGAGGGCGCATTCTGCATGGAGCACTGGGTGTTGTGCACAAACAATGAATCATGGAACACTACATCTAAAACTAATGATGTGATGTACGGGGATTAACATAAGAATAAAAAAAATTACAAAAAAAAAAAAGACTTGTAGATTTGGGTGAATTCCTCTCTTCTTTGAGGGCCTCCAAATTTCCTGAAGTTCCTGCATCTGCCAGGAGGTGGTACTCTTCACTCACCTGGTAAGGTTGAGGGGACCTCTCTAAGCAAGGTTATCAGGCCAACATTTCTAAGGGGCTTTACTGGCTCCATAAAGTC
>NW_026992112.1:7500-26947 GCF_029215605.1 Mirounga angustirostris | reverse complement strand
GGTCATGATCCTGGAGTCCCTGGATCGAGTCCCGCATCGGGCTCCCTGCTCAGCAGGGAGTCTGCTTCTCCCTCTGACCCTCCCCCCTCTCATGTGCTCTCTCTCATTCATTCTCTCTCTCTCTCTCTCTCTCTCTCTCTCTCTGTCTCAAATAAATAAACAAACAAACAAACAAACAAATAAATAAATAAATAAAATCTTAAAAAAAAAAAATTCCCCCCGCCTTACAAAGCAGAGACTGGTGAAGGGTCCTCCAAGTGCCCTCTGGAAATCAAGAGCTTCTGTATCAAGAGGCTGGAAAACGCATCTTCCCCTTCTTCCTGGTGAATCCAATTCTAGGGGTTGATTCAAAGGAAATCATGTTTTAGATGCTAAAACGTAAAGCTTACTTTTGCAAAAATGTGCATCGCGGCATAGGGTTTAGGAATCCCTTGTGGCAGACCGACAACCGTGTGTCCCTCACGTCCCGGCACGTGTGCACCCTCACGTCCTATGACTTCGATGCTCCTGCTATCCAGAGGTAGGCTTGATTGCTCTGTCCCTTGATTTTGGACCGGGTCTTGGGACTTGTCTTGACCCAAAGAATAGAGCAGAAGTGACACTTGGCTGGTTTCACAGCCTACACCTGAAGAGGTGGTCTGCCGGCGTTCTCGACCTTCTTGGCATGCCGTCCTGAGACCTCCACGTAAGAAAGCCAGTCTAGCTGACTGGAGCATGAGAGGCATTGACAACAGAGGCAGCCCGGTGCTCGGCGGCACCGACTGCCAGACGTGTGAAAGTTGACCCTCTGGCCGAAAGCCACTGCTTGAGTGAGCCCGGCGTAAACCCGCAGAACCCAAGGGGCCACCCAGGGCAAGCACCAGGAAGTTATCGATAAAGAAATGCTGTTTCGAGCCATTGCGGTGTTAGGATGATGCACCCTGAGGATCAGCTAGCTGCGCAGCAGCGATAGATACCGTGCACACAGATACACACCACACAACACACCACACCACACCCCCCCCCCACACACACGTGTGCAGAAAACCAAACCAACGAAACAAACCAAAACTCTGTAGAACCCTGCACCAAATGTTGAGGAAACAACGGCCCACCCTCACAAGAAACACCTGCACGCTACATGTACAATGCATAGGGAGCCTATACTTGCAAGTGCTTACTTGCATGGGAAACATTTCACGATAACATGAGTCTCAGATGGCCCAAGCGGGGTTCTTTTGACATGTCTGAATTGTGTACACAATTAGAGAAAGCCTGCTAGGAGACTGGGTGATCAGAAACTAGGAAGCTCTTTGGTTCCCTCAGTGAAGCCCCGACTTTTGGGGAGGAACCAACACTCAGGGAGATGCTCTGGTCTTCATTTGGTTGGTTGGTTGGTTGGTTGGTTGGTTGGTTGGTTGCTGCAGCTTTTGCTATCTTTGCATAAAACCGACCCTGTTTCCATTGGGAATGGAAAACAACTGACGGGTGGGATCTGTACACGGTAATGCTGCTTCGCAGTTGCATTTGTTTTACTAAAAGAGGGAGATTTGAACATTGGGTCTTTCGTGTCCTCTCCATTCATGTCCTCTCCACAAATAAGACTGAAACAAAGGCTAAAATTTGTTTGCATCTTGTTTGTGTCTATGTGTCCGTATGTGTTATACATGTGAGGTATTTCCTCCACCTCCGGGTGCTATTGCTAACATCCATTTGTAAAGGAGCTCTATTTAATGAGTTCTATTTTTATTTTATTTTATTTTATTTTATTTATTTTATTCTTTAAAGATTTTATTTATTTATTTGACAGAGAGAGACACAGCGAGAGAGGGAACACAAGCAGGCGGAGTGGGAGAGGGAGAAGCAGGCTTCCCGCCGAGCAGGGAGCCCGATGCAGGGGCTTGATCCCAGGACCCTCGGATCATGACCTGAGCTAAAGGCAGACGCTTAACCACTGAGCCATCCAGGTGCCCCGAGTTTTATTTTTATTAAAGATTCTATTTATGTCTTTGAAAGAAAGCGAGTGAGAGAGCACACGAGCTGGGGGTGGGGGGGCATTGGGAGAGGGAGAAGCAGACTCCCCGCGGAGCAGGGAGCCGGATGTGGGGCTCCATCCCAGGACCCCAGGATCATGATGTGAACGCAAGGCAGACACTTAACTGCCTGAGCCACACAGGTGCCCCTACTTAAAGAGTTTAGAGGCAGGTGCTCGTAAAAATCGGGCATGGTAAAACTCAGATAAGAATAAACCCAGTTTTTCAAGCTCACATGATCTGGGATGAAATTCCCTACATTCAGACTCTTATGTCACTCCACAATAAAGATGCCTCAAGGTAAGGGACCCAAGGGACGGCCCAGAGATAGACAAAAATTTAACACACCTGACCTTACCCCCACTTCCCAACAGTCAAAATAATGAAGAAGAGGAGGAAGACAGGCCGATGCTAGAAATCTGAAATCCACTCCTCCTCCTCCCCAAGTACAGGCACCAGAACCGATGCCCAACCCACTGGCTTCCGGAGGGCTGAAAAGCCACCACAGACAAAGCCTATTAAGCAGAAGGAGATGAAGAAAGGGGCGGAGGCGGAGGCGGAGGCGGAGGCGGAGGCGGAGGCGGAGGCGGAGGCGGAGGCGGAGGCGGAGGCGGAGGCGGAGGCGGAGGCGGAGGCGGAGGCGGAGGCGGAGGCGGAGAAGAAAAAAAAGAAAAGGTTCGTCCAAAACTGTAAATGTATATGTGCCCTGGGCCTTACCAATGGCTCCCTTGCCGCCTCCCCTGCCCCGTTTCTGCACCACTGGTGTGTGTGCCTGGAGTGCTCTACTCCCCTGCCGCCGTCTCAGCCGCCCTTCCCTACCCCCGCCCCCCCGCCCCCCCCCCCCCGGGTGCCATGGGCTCCCCTTTCTCCTCCTCCTCCTCCTCCTCCTCCCCACCCCCTTATCAAGGAGCAAAAGCCCTTGCCCTTGGGCCCAAGCCCTTGGGCCACCTCCTTATGAGGTTTAAATTGGAGCACCTCCCAAACTAGCAGGAAGGGGCCCGAGGGCTCCGCTGATCTTAGACCGCCCGCTTCAGACTTTCCCCAAGGAGTCTGATGGGGGAAAACAATCGATTGACTTTTTAGTGGACGCAGGTGCAACTTCTTTGGCGTTAAAGCCAATTCAAGGTTGTTGGTTTATTTTAAAAAGACGTGGTTTTGGAGCTATCAATGTCACACATAATACAAATAATCAACTTTGCGTTTCTTTCTTTCTTTCTTTCTTTCTTTCTTTCTTTCTTTCTTTCTTTCTTTCTTTCCCTTTTTCTTTCTTTCTTTCTTTCTTTCTTTCTTTCTTTCTTTCTTTCTTTCTTTCTTTCTTTCCTTTTCTTTCTTTTCTTTGTCATAAAAGCACTTGGATTCGGTTCTCCCTGCGTTACAAGCCGTTGGGTGGGCAGTGGAATGTGCCACGCTCCCGTCACAACAGTGAGCCTGTATTTGTGGTTATCAAAATATACCTCTCCATCACCTTTATAAAAACCAACCAACCAACCAACCACGTTTGGGTGCCTGGGTGGCTCAGTCGTTCAGCGTCTGCCTTCGGCTCAGGTCATGATCCCAGGGTCCTGGGATCGAGCCCCGCATTGGGCTCCCTGTTCATTGGGGAACCTTCTTTTCCCTCTGTCCCTTCCCCTGCTTGTGTTCCCTCTCTCGCTGTGTCTCTCTCTGTCAAATAAATAAAATTTATGAAATATATTCATACATTTGCCAATCTAAAGAATTCTGGTGTAATAGAGAGTGCGCCATTGGTTACTACTAACGTTTCACCAGAGACTGAGATTTCTAAGAATTAAAATTCTGCCACATGGAATTGGGACTGCTACAAAATGATAACAAAAACAACTCCGTGTGTGGGAAGGTAGGAGACGTGTAAAAGAGGTACAAGAAATGAGAAAACATTTTTTTTGTTGAGGGAAAAGGAAGTAATGGTGTACTGAAACGGGACTGGGTACTTAAAGAAAGAAAACTTTAAGACCGAGTCTGAATGAAAAAGGAAATTGTGGAAGGGGTTTGTGAAGGAGAATTTTTGAAAAGGAATTTTATGCATGGTCAGGACTGACTGAGCTTGGGAGAAGGCAGTTTGAAAAGCACACTGGTGGAACTGGAGGGTATTATGTTGAGCGAAATAAGTCAAACAGAGAAAGACATGTATCCTATGATCTCACGGATAGGAGGAATTCTTAATCGCAGGAAACAAGCTGAGGGTTGCTGGAGTGGGGGGTGGGGTGGGAGGGATGGGGTGACTGGCTGATAGACACTGGGGAGGGTAGGTGCTCTGGCAAGCGCTGTGAATTGTGCAAGACTGTTGAATCTCAGATCTGTACCTCTGAAACAAATAACGCAATCTATGTGAAGAAGAAAAAAAAAATAGAAGAAGGTAGCGGGAGGGGACGAATGAAGCGGGGGAAATCGGAGGGGCGGACGAACCATGAGAGACGATGGACTCTGAACAACAAACTGAGGGTTCTAGAGGGGAGGGGGGTGGGAGGATGGGTTAGCCTGGTGGTGGGTATTGAGGAGGGCCCATTCTGCATGGAGCACTGGGTGTTGTGCACAAACAATGAATCATGGAACACCACATCTAAAACTAATGATGTAATGTAGGGGATTAACATAAGAATAAAAAAAAGAAGAAGAAAAGCACACTGGTATAAGATTGAGATTTGGGTTTTCTATGTTAAAATGACAAGGTTTTCTTGGATTGTTAGTGTACTCTTTTTTTCTTTCTTAAGATTGTATTTATTTATTTGACAGAGAGAGACACAGCGAGAGAGGGAACACAAGCAGGGGGAGCGGGAGAGGGAGAAGCAGGCTCCCGGCCAAGCAGAGAGCCCGATGTGGGGCTCGATCCCAAGACCCTGGGATCATGACCTGAGCCGAAGGCCGACAGACGCTTGACGACTGAGCCACCCAGGCGCTCCTCCGAGATTTTATTTTTTAAATAATCTCTACACTGAACGTGGGGCTCGAACTCACAACCCTGAGATCAAGAGTCGTGCTCTCTACCGACTGAGCCAGCCAGGTGCCCCTGGACTGTCATCTCGAAGAGACACATGCGTAGACTCAGATATGGTGAGACTGCTTTAAGAAAGTCAGATTGACTTTATGGAGCCAGTAAAGCCCCTTAGAAATGTTGGCCTGATAACCTTGCTTAGAGAGGTCCCCTCAACCTTACCAGGTGAGTGAAGAGTACCACCTCCTGGCAGATGCAGGAACTTCAGGAAATTTGGAGGCCCTCAAAGAAGAGAGGAATTCACCCAAATCTACAAGTCTTTTTTTTTTTTGTAATTTTTTTTATTCTTATGTTAATCCCCGTACATCACATCATTAGTTTTAGATGTAGTGTTCCATGATTCATTGTTTGTGCACAACACCCAGTGCTCCATGCAGAATGCGCCCTCCTCAATACCCACCACCAGGCTAACCCATCCTCCCACCCCCCTCCCCTCTAGAACCCTCAGTTTGTTGTTCAGAGTCCATCGTCTCTCCTGGTTCGTCTACCCCTCCGCAAATCTACAAGTCTTGCAGGCGAATCTGATGGCCAATATTTGGCTTGGTTCTCGGCTTTAAAAAGGCAGTTAAAGGATCAATCTAAAATTCCTTGTAAAAAGCTCCATCAAAGCAGATTTAAAAGAAGGAAAGGAAAAAGAAAAGAGAAGAAAGACCCCATATATGGTCAATTGCTATTCTTGCTGTCCCTACGTAGATGATTGGGCCAAGTTTGTTAAAACTGGACTTGTTTTACAAACAAATTAATCTTCTTTTGGCTATCTTTGACAGGAATGAAGGTGACTTTAGAGAGAAAGATTACATTTCAATAACACACTTTTGTGAGTGTTAGATTAATTATCTTTGAACGTTTATTGTTTGCCTATAAAACTGGACTGGATCCTGGATCCTTCTGGTTTCCTTGAGTATCTGACTGTGACTCTTCAAACTAAGGTTTCCAACATTCTCCCATTCTCTCTCTTTTTTTTAATTAATTTATTTTTTTATTCTTAGGTTAATCCCCATACATTACATCATTAGTTTTAGATGAAGTATTCCATGATTCATTGTTTGTGCATAACACCCAGTGCTCCATGCAGAATGGGCCCTCCTCAATACCCACCACCAGGCTAACCCATCCTCCCACCCCCCTCCCCTCTAGAACCCTCAGTTTGTTGTTCAGAGTCCATCGTCTCTCATGGTTCGTCCGCCCCTCCGATTTCCCCCCGCTTCATTCGTCCCCTCCCGCTACCTCCTCCTCCTCCTCCTCCTTCTTCCTCCTCCTCCTCCTCTTCTTCTTCTTCTTCTTCTTTTCTCCTTCTTCTTCTTCTTCTCCTTCTTCTTCTTCTTCTTCTTCTTCTTCTTCTTCTTCTTCTTCTTCTTCTCCTTCTCTCCTTCTCCTTCTTCTTCTTCTTCTTCTTCTTCTTCTTCTTCTTCTTCTTCTTCTTCTTCTTCTCTCTTCTTCTTCTTCTTCTTCTTCTTCTTCTTCTTCTTCTTCTTCTCTCCTTCTTCTTCTTCTTCTCTCCTTCTTCTTCTTCTTCTTCTTCTTCTTTTCTTCTTCTTCTTCTTCTCTCCTTCTTCTTCTTCTTCTTCTTCTTCTTCTTTTCTTCTTCTTCTTTTCTTCTCCTTCTTCTTTTCTTCTTCTTTTCGTCTTCTTCTTTTCTTCTCCTTCTTCTTTTCTCCTCCTCCTTTTCTCCTCCTCCTCCTCCTCCTCCTCCTCCTTCTTCTTCTTCTTCTTTTTTTCCCCTTAACATATATTGCATTATTTGTTTCAGAACATTCTCCCATTCTCTTATCTTACAATCATTAAGAACTAAAACTGTCCTTTTTCCTGAAGTCTGGCAAATGAAAGCTGGACAACTTGAAATAAATTTCAGGGAAATGACCACAATAACTCATATATAGACAATCTTTGTGCCTGTTGCTCTATGAGTCACTCAAAATGAGACATTTGAACTATACGCCAGAAAAATTAGTCAGATTGCCCCTGCCCACTCCCACTCTATTGGAGGATGCTTCAAGCCTGACATCTAGAGACCTTCTCACTGGCAGCCCTCTGGACTTAGACACCAGGTGTATCCCTTGTTCCAACCATTAACCATGTTTTCCTTTTGTTTCCATAGAAATGCCTCTTATTAACTACAAGATCACTTGCTGAATGAGGCAGAGTCTATGATCCTTAATTCCACCTTGCTGCACCTGTATTAACTCCTCTTTGGAAAATAAGAACCCATATAAATAGGGGCACCTGGCTGGCTCAGCTGGTAGAACATACGACTCTAGATCTCGGGGTTGTGAGTTCGAGCCCCACATTGAGTGTAGAGATTACTTAATAGAAATCTTTAAAGAAAAAAAAAAATAAAAAAGAACCCATGTAAATAAAATCAAACACTAAGCTACTTGGCTACCAGAAGCCCTTCACCACCACAACCTACCGCCCCCCCCCCAGGGGAGGGGCTCAGACTAATTTACTGATCTGTATTCTTGGATACCCACCGATATCAGATCAATTTGAGAGAGAATGAGAGAATTGGGTTTGACTCTACTGTTACTATTCCTTAGACTACACTTGGGGATAAAATCAATGGTGTCATGTAGTCCCAAACCATGTAGAAAAATAACCAAGTTCTCAGATAAGGAACTATCTCTGAGACCCCCTCCATTAGCACAAGGGACCAAAAATTGCGACCTGCAGTGTCTCAGATCCTTCCATTCCAAAGCCTCTACTGCACCCTAATTCAGCTTGAAGCAGTTAAATAAAGAAGGCAGACCTCTGCCCATGTGTCATAGAAATGGAATGCAGGATGGACAAGGGGAAATTTTAACAGGGAAAAATGTAGCATGTCTGACTCCCTGTTATTTTTATTCCCTTTTAACCTGTAGGTTAAAAACTTCTGTTTAGCCCTGAACATAGCCATGTTACAGCTAAGATTTACAGAAACTGTCGTTTACCCAAAACCTACCTCCCCTGAGGAGATGAAAGAATAGCCACAGCCATCATCATCCCAATTCCCTAAGACTGAGGAATGATCCTCACTTGGTGGGGGTGGGGGTGGGGGTGGGGGTGGGGATTGAAACCGTGCCCCATAAGGTTAATGAGGTTGATGCTAGCAGAAAGCTTAAAGCTGGTTTTTCAGGGAACTGTTTCCCCCTAGTCAGCTATTGTGTCTTTTCAGGCCCTGCTACCAAATACTGGCTGTCTCTGCAGAAGTCTGGACTCAAGGTCAACTGATAATGGCTGCAGCCTATGAAGAAGCGAGGTCCTGATTCCTTACCTGAGAAAAGGAGCCTAAGACCCCATCCAGGTTGTACCAGCTCTCAGAGCATGCCCACAGCCTCTTCTCCTTGTCCTCAGATAACCTCCTGACATCAGGGACTCAGTTTTGCCTCATTCAGATGTCAGGTCTCCACCCCGAAGTAAACATGGGAATCTATGGTACATATGTTTCCTGAATATACGTGCTCCAACTTTCGCCATGAATAATCATAAATGTCCCTGCCCTTTTCCTTTTTGAAGTTTGATTGTTTGTTTTTATTTATTTATTTCAGAGAGAGAGACACACAGAGAGAGACAGAGACAGAGAGAGAAACACACAGAGAGAGAGAGAGACAGAGAGACAGAGAGACAGAGAGACAGAGAGACAGAGAGCTTGCACGCATGGGTGGGTGGAGGGGCAGAGGGAGAGGGAGAAGACTCCCCATTGAGCAGGGAGCCCCAGAGGGGTGGGGCTCGATCCCAGCACCCTGAGATTATGACCTGAGCTGAAGGCAGATGCTCAACCGGCAGCCACCCAGGCGCCCCTCCATTCCATTTTTTTTTTTTAAAGAGATAAACATTACATACTTTATTTTTAAAAATTCATTCATTCATTCATTCATTCATTCATTCATTCATTCATTCATTTTTCATCATCTGTAGTCCCAGTGTAGGGCTTGAACTCAGGACCCTGACTGAGATCAAGAGTCATGTGCTGTTCTGACTGAGCCACCCAGGTGCTCCTTCTGTTCCATATTTTAAACAACCCTGGGATCATGGCTCAGAGTCACAGTTGGCCCAATGAGACTCACACTCACCCCTCTGTGCAGAGGTGCCATCTGTGGGGCTGGTTCCTGTTTGTCCATCTTCCTTCCTCCTCTTACTGGACAGGAAGGTGGTGTGCGAAAACAGCCAGTGACTACGTGGAATGAGACCGAGGATTTCCCTTGGGAAGCAGGTGGGAGAGGGAGGACAGGTCGATGGATAATCAATAAACTGTTTTTTTTTTTTTTTTTTAAGATTGTATTTATTTATTTATTTGACAGAGAGAGACACAGCGAGAGAGGGAACACAAGCAGGGGGAGTGGGAGAGGGAGAAGCGGGCTTCCCGCGGAGCAGGGAGCCCGATGCGGAGCTCGATCCCAGGACCCTGGGATCATGACCTGAGCCGAAGGCACATGCTTAATGACTGAGCCACCCAGGTGCCCCAACAATCAATAAACTGTTAATGTTGATTTAGAGGAGTGTGCTTGCTGGGCCCATAACTCGGTGGATGAGTTAGAACGGTCCCTGTCAGGCCTCCCTTAGCCCTTAGCCCTTAGCCCTTATCACTCCATGCTTGTGTTTGGCCTCTGACCGCTAAGATACCACCATCATGTGTTCAAGGTCCTCCTCAGACTCAGCCAGCCACACCATGCCACACCCTCCTACCTGCACACCCATCCCTGGAAGGCAGTATAGTAAGACATCATCCCCCACATTCATGATTCCCAAAGGGTTTACTGGAGTTTCGTGGGTTAGGAAAAGGAGGGGACTCTTTTTGCCCCCAGATGAGGTGAGCTCTTCAGACACCCTCTTTCCCCTTCCCCTCCTCCCTCCCTCCCTTCCCTCCCTCCCTCCCTCCCTCCCTCCCTCCCTCCCTCCCTCCCTTCCGTCCCTCCCTCCCTCCCTCCCTCATCTCTCTCCGAAGTTTGCAAGCTGCAGCCTAAGGGTTAGGGGGAGTTGAGGAAAGCCATTGAATGGAGGGAAGCTCCAGGCTCTGACTTTAACAGAAAGCTTTCTGCATTTGAATGAAGCGATTGAATGAGGCCCATTAGAATGGATCACCCTGAACGTCCCATCAGCCGCCCCAGCCCCAGCCCCAGCCCCCCCATCCCCCCCCAACTGAAGTCCTCTGGTCGAATTGGAACAGTAGGCTGGGGGGGGGGGGGGGCTGTCCATCCTAAGTTGGTAACTAGGCCCCTGGTCCATAGGGAAAAAATCACGCACGGGTACAGATGAGTTGGTAGCTCAGGCAAAGTGGTCGAAGTGTTGGCAAGGTTTCCGTGGATGAGGGGAGATTTGTTCTGGGACCACCCTCCCATATACATCTCTGGCTGAGAAGAGGACAGGGGAGCCCTGTGGGGGTGGGGGTGGGGGTGGGGGTGGGGGGGCGGGACCCAGATCTGGAGCTCGGAGTGGACTATAGCCGCTGCCTGCCCGGGTGTGTGTGCCTGGGGGGCGGGGGGGGGGGGCGCTGAGGGATAAGGGCTGAGGGTGGTGGGGTCTGCTCACGCTGACTCCTGCAACTCAATTCATCCTGGGAACCTTCTGTTGTTTCTGCTGAGGTGCCAGGTGCTGTGATGACCAAAGCTAAACTCCTCTCTTTGCCTAGTTCTTAAAAGGCCTGATCCTCCTGTTATCTTGTTAAATGGACCGACCCCTGCACCCTCCCATCCTGCCAGACCCCTTGTGCAAATACTTCCACTTGAAGAGTTCTTTCTCTGAATCTAGAAAATAAACAGACAACACCCACCAGCCACACCGACCCCATTGCCACAAATACCTAGCAAAGACAAATCTAGCTGGTCTCCTTCTGCCTCAAGGCACTTTAGAGAGTCACTCTCTCAGACACACCTTAGGCTCAATTACAGGCTGCTGTCTCCCTTTCTCTGGCACAATTCCATCCCTGGAGGAGCCCCATATCGCATCTGCAGCCGTGAGCTGGAGACAGTATGCTCAAGTGACCGGGTGGTAGCACCGTAACTTTGAAATGACCTATACCCCAAGTCATCCATGAACATGGTCCCTGGAAATCTTTGACATTCACGTGCCTCTGATGAAATCCTTGCTTTGGAAACTCCAGCACCCATAGCCAATCTTGTCCATGTTCTGCTAACCTTTGCTCGCCCTCTGTTCGCCTGATATCTTGCCTGATTGTTTACAGAGAAATTAGATCCCATCCAGCAAGAGCTGAATCCGAGTCCTCTGCTCACCCCACGACGGAAAAGAATATGCACAGGCCTGCATCCCTCTTCTCCTTCTCCACCATGTCGGAAGAAAAGGTGGCCCTCCCTCCTCCCATCAGAACCCAAACCCGAGATAAGACTTAGATATAAAGGAAACCAGCATACTGTTTTGAACTCTATATACACTTGTAAAAAACGAGCAGCGGCAAGGAAACACACAAACCACCACCCCCCCCCCCCCCACACACAGGTGCAAGGAGGGTGCGCTGACTCGCTGAATCTCCCCCTTTTCTCCCGAGAGGCATCCCCCCCATCCCCCGCCCCCCCCCGAAGATGTCCTCCCTATGCCGGAAGGGGAGTGAGTGACGTTCTTTTCTTCCTTTTTTTTTTTTTTTAAATTATTCTTTTTAAAAGACTTTTATTTATTTGAGAGGAGGGGTGGGGGGAGGGAGGGGGGAGGGAGGGAGAGAGAGAGAGAGAGAGAGAGATTGAGAGAGAGAGAAGCAGAGTCTCCGCCGAGCAGGGAGCCCGATGTGGGGCTGGATCCCCGGACCCTGAGCTCAGGGCCTGAGCCGAAGGCAGGCGGACGGTTCACGGATTGAGCCAGCCAGGCGCCCCAGCTTTCTTGTTTCTTTGTCTGCCTGCTTGCCTGCGTGTTGGGTCTGTGGATGTCTGATGCCTGCCCTCTGATTTCGTGGGGAGGTGGGCCGTCTTTCCTCCTTCCAATGGCCTTTGCGCATTTGTCAAACTTCTGTCGGGCTTGGGCCTATCTGTTTGGGTATCTGTGGCGTTCCATCCACCGACCTGTCTCTTTTGTCTGCCAACATCACAGGGTCTCTATCGCCTCTATACATAAGCATGAAACGGGCCCGGAGAGGACGACTTTGTTTCCTGAGTTTTGTTTTGTTTTCTTCGAAATCACCATAGCGATTCTAATTCCTTTTGCCTGTCTGCTTGTGTATGTAATCTGTACACCCATCCAGTGCGGTGCTGGAACTCACGACGCCCGCCGATCAAGAGTCGCGGTCGCGTGGGCCTCCTCCGACCGAGCCAGCCAGGTGCCCTGAAATACGTGTACTTGAAAAACCAATGTGAAGCCTGCACCCGTGAACTTTTTTTTTTAAAGATTTTATTTATTTATTTGAGACAGAGAGAATGAGAGAGACAGAGAGCACATGAGAGGGGGGAAGGGTCAGAGGGAGAAGCAGACTCCCTGCCGAGCAGGGAGCCCGATGCGGGACTCGATCCCGGGACTCCGGGATCATGACCTGAGCCGAAGGCAGTCGCTTAACCAACTGAGCCACCCAGGCGCCCTTTTTTTTCTTTTCTTTTCTTTTTTTTTTTTAATAGATGCACCCGTGAAGTGTTTACTGCGAAACCTTCTTTTGATCGTCGCACTCTTGAGTGGAGGCCGTACCAGTAAAGAACGTAGTTTAGCCAACTCAGGAAGAGATCAGCTTTAAAGGAAAACCTTCTTTTCGAGTTTGTGATGTCTGGTCCTTTCTCTCAACTCGATCGATGTCCAGCCTTCAGAGCCACATTATTTGCTTGGTCTCTCTCTCTCTCTCTCTCTCTCTCTCTCTCTCTCTCTCGTCTGTGTTTCCTCGTGTACTTTCCTGATGCTCAGGATTTATGGTTTAGAGAGAACAGTTTTCAGCCTGGTGTGTGTGTGTGTGGGGGGGGATGTTGTGAAGTGGGATCAGGGATTCACGCGGGTAAGGAGGAGGCAAGGAGAAAGGCTTGGTTGGGAAGGAAACCATTAAAGGTCCATGTTGAAATGGTGAAGTTTATTTTATTTATTTATTTATTTATTTATTTATTTATTTATTTATTTATTTATTTATTTATTTACTTTTTAAAGATTTTATTTATTTATTTGACAGAGAGAGACAGCGAGAGAGAGAACACAGGCAGGGGGAGTGGGAGAGGGAGAAGCAGGCCTCCCGCGGAGCAGGGAGCCCGATGTGGGGCTCGATCCCAGGGCCCTGGGCTCGTCACCTGAGCCGAAGGCGGACGCTTAACGACTGAGCCACCCCCCAGGTGCCCCGAAATGGTGAAGTTCAATGTAGTAAGAGTTACCTTTAATCAAAGGAATTCTTTTTTTTTTCTTTTATTTTATTCTTATGTTAATCCCCATACATTACATCATTAGTTTTAGATGAAGTGTTCCATGATTCATTGTTTGTGCACAACACCCACTGCTCCATGCAGAATGGGCCCTCCTCAATACCCACCACCAGGCTAACCCATCCTCCCACCCCCCTCCCCTCTAGAACCCTCAGTTTGTTGTTCAGAGTCCATCGTCTCTCATGGTTCGTCTACCCCTCTGATTTCCCCCCGCTTCATTCTTCCCCTCCTGCTACCTCCTCCTCCTCCTCCTCCTCCTCCTCCTCCTCCTTCTTCTTCTTCTTCTTTTTTTTTTCTTAACATAGATTGCATTATTATTTGTTTCAGAGGTACAGATCTGAGATTCAACAGTCTTGCACAATTCACAGCGCTTACCAGAGCACACACCCTCCCCAGTGTCCATCACCCAGTCACCCCATCCCTCCCACCCCACCCCCCACTCCAACAACACTCAGTTTGTTTCCTGCGATTAAGATAATCAAAGGAATTCTTGCTGGAGGTTGCTTCTCCCCTCTCCTCCCTGGATAGGGGAGTGAAGTTTTTTCGAGGTCCCTAGTGGACACAGAAAGCGTTCAAGTGCCCCTAGCACCTATGGATGGGGCTCTGTTGCCCTCTAGTGTCCTATCCTCTGCTACTGCTGCTCGTGGTTTCCTCTGACGTCGTATTCGTCACAGGTGTGTATCTTTGATGGTTAATGCTGCTCGGTGTCGGTTGTTTGCGTGTTTGTTTTTGAAAGCTTTTTGAGTGATCATCCAGCATGGTGCTGGAACTCACGACCCCTGCAGATCAAGAGTCGCAGTCGCGTGGGCCTCCTCCGACCGGAGCCAGTCAGGTGCCCTGAAATGCGCTTAGTTGAAACAGGAAGAAAGAAAAAACAAAAAACAAAACCCAAACCATTTTTTTTTTCCCCCTTTACGAGCCAGAGGAAGTTCTACGCCTTGTTTTTGTTTTACCCTTAATAGCATGGAACAGTTCTCCTCCTCCTCCTCCTCCTCCTCCTCCTCCTCCTTCTTCTTCTTCTCCATCATCATCATCATCATCATCAATATTTAACTCTTCTAGAGCACCTCCCCCGCCCACCCCGTACTAGTGTTGGACGGCACGGATGTCCCGGAACTGGATTTCTTTAAAGATATATATTTTTACGATTTTATTGATTTATTTGACAGAGGGAGACACAGCGAGAGAGGGAACACAAGCAGGGGGAGTGGGAGAGGGAGAAGCAGGCTTCCTGCCGAGCAGGGAGCCCGATGCGGGACTCGATCCCGGGACTCCGGGATCATGACCTGAGCCGAAGGCAGTCGCTTAACCAACTGAGCCACCCAGGCGCCCTCTTTTTTTTTTTTTCTTAACATAGATTGCATTATTTGTTTCAGAGGTACAGATCTGAGATTCAACAGTCTTGCACAATTCACAGCGCTTGCCAGAGCACCTACCCTCCCCAGTGTCTATCACCCAGTCACCCCATCCCTCCCACCCCACCCCCCACTCCAGCAACCCTCAGCTTGTTTCCTGCGATTAAGAATTCCTCCTATCCGTGAGATCATAGGATACATGTCTTTCTCTGTTTGACTTATTTCACTCAACATAATACCCTCCAGTTCCATCCACGTCGTTGCCAATGGCAAGATCTCATTCCTTTTGATGGTTGCATGATATTCCATTGTATGTATATATATACCACATCTTCTTTATCCATTCATCTGTCGATGGACATCTTGGCTCTTTCCACAGTTTGGCTATCGTGGATATTGCTGCTATAAACATCGGGGTGCACGTACCCCTTCGGATCCCTATTTTTGTATCTTTGGGGTAAATACCCAGTAGTGCAATTGCTGGATCATACGGCAGCTCTAGTTTCAACTTTTTGAGGAATCTCCATACAGTTTTCCAGAGTGGCTGCACCAGCTTGCATTCCCACCAACAGTGTAGGAGGGTTCCCCTTTCTCCGCATCCCCGCCAACATCTGTCATTTCCTGACTTGTTACTTTTAGCCATTCTGACTGGTGTGAGGTGGTATCTCATTGAGGTTTTTTTTTTTTTTTTTAAGATTTTATTTATTTATTTGAGAGAGAGAGAGAGACAGAAAGAGAGCATGAGAGGGGGGAGGGTCAGGAGGATCAGAGGGAGAAGCAGACTCCCCGCTGAGCAGGGAGCCCGATGCGGGACTCGATCCTGGGACTCCAGGATCATGACCCGAGCCGAAGGCGGTCGCTTAACCAACTGAGCCACCCAGGCGCCCTCATTGAGGTTTTGATTTGGATTTCCCTGATGCTGAGCGATATTGAGCACTTTTTCATGTGTCTGTTGGCCATTTGGATGTCTTCTTTGGAAAAATGTCTGTTCATGTCTTCTGCCCATTTCTTGATTGGATTCTTTGTTCTTTGGGTGTTGAGTTGGATGAGTTCTTTATAGATTTTGGATACGAGCCCTTTATCTGATATGTCATTTGCAAATATCTTCTCCCATTCTGTCGGTTGTCTTTTGGTTTTGTGGACTGTTTCCTTTGCTTTGCAAAAGCTTTTTATCTTGATGAAGTCCCAATAGTTCATTTTTGCCTTTGCTTCCCTTGCCTTTGGCGATGTTTCTAGGAAGAAGTTGCTTTGGCTGAGGTCAAAGAGGTTGCTGCCTGTGTTCTCCTTTAGGATTTGGATGGACTCCTGTCTCACATTGAGGTCTTTCAACCATTTGGAGTCTATTTTTGTGTGTGGTGTAAGGAAATGGTCCAGTTTCATTCTTCTGCATGTGGCTATCCAATTTTCCCAACACCATTTGTTGAAGAGACTGTCTTTGTTCCATTGGACATTCTTTCCTGCTTTGTCAAAGATGAGTTGACCATAGAGTTGAGGGTCCATTTCTGGGCTCTCTATTCTGCGGAACTGGATTTCTTGAGTGAAGGACTATTTTAACTCCCTTCCTCCCCATTCCGCGCCTGCCCCCGCCCCGCCCCCCGCCCCCGCACGCACCGCCCCGCCCCGCCCCCCGCCCCCGCACGCACCGCCCCGCCCCGCCCCCGCCCCCGCACGCACCGCGCGCCCCGCCCCCCGCCCCCGCACGCCCCGCCCCGCTTGTTGGCCTTGGACGTTATCGCGTACGTGCAGAGACGGATTTGATGTGCACCTTTCTGGGGGTGTGTGTCAATCCCCCCCCCCCCTTCCTGTCCTGAGCTTTCTTCGTATGCTTCAGAGAGACCTCCTCCTCCCCTTAAAATGATAGAAGAGAGAAGGTTCATCCGTGGTGGTTGTCGGAGTACTCGCTTGGTCTCGGTTTTACGGTCCTTGCCCGCCGAAATGTGTCTTAAGTCCTCCCGGAAGCCCGGGCGCCGCAGGTGTGCCGCTGTGGGAGGCCCGTGCCCCACGAGATCGGGCGGCCGGGCGGCCGGGCTGTGCGCCTTCGCGGGCCCGCGATCCGGATCTGCCTCGTTGTTGTTCGCGCCGGTTGTCGGGTGCCACCTGGCGGCCGCTTTTAGATAGCGTGTCCCCGCCGGAGTGTCAGCGATGTCGGCAAGGGATTGTATTTGGCCGCGGTTCCCGAGGCGGAGTACCGGGAGGCCGGCGACGCTAGCGAGATCGGCCCGCTGTCTCCGGGCCACCGGCGCGACCTCCGCTCGCGGGAGATTGAGCCTCCAGGTTTGTGGGCTGGTGGTGGCGCCGCCGCCTCGCTCCCGGAGAGCCACGCTAGGGTGGCCGCCTGGACGGGTCGACCAGCACCCGCCGGTGCCCCCTCCTCCGCCCGCGGGAATGGGAGAGGCTGCGTCGGGCGCCCGGACGCCATCCGGCCCGTGGCTCCGGTCGGCCGTTGGGCCTTCCGTGTCACGCTCGGGCGGTTGGGGACCGGCCTGAGCCTTGCGGGGAAGCCCATGGATGGCGCGACGGGCCCCGCCGCGGGCACGCGTGGGGTCCCGGTCATCGGACCCGATATTTTTTTTTTTTTTTAAGGTTTTTATTTATTTATTTATTTATTTGAGAGAGAGAGAATGAGAGACAGAGAGCATGAGAGGGAGGAGGGTCAGAGGGAGAAGCAGACTCCCCGCCGAGCAGGGAGCCCGATGCGGGACTCGATCCCGGGACTCCAGGATCATGACCCGAGCCGAAGGCAGTCGCTTAACCAACTGAGCCACCCAGGCGCCCCGGACCCGATATTCTTAACAAGTTTTCCGAGGCCCGCTGCGGAGGTGGGGACCCGACCGGGTCGGGCCGGGCCGGGCCGGGCCGCGAGGGCCCCAGGGGCCCGGCTGCGGTTCCCGTTGAGGTCCGGCCTTCGGGGGGACGCCTCCGCGGCATCGCCCCCTTTCCTCAGTCCCGGCCGGGAGTCGGGGACCGGCATGGGGCGGTCCTGAGGCCCGGGGAGGAGGGCGTCCGCAGGGGCCTCCACAGAACTTGGTGAGAATTTCTAAAGTCCCGATTTGGGGACGAAAGGCGGACCCGGGGGCGGGCCTATCCGGGCCGCTCCACCTCCCGCCAAGTCCCTACTCGCTGCCGGCTGCCACCACGTTCCGGGGGTCGACCAGATGGCCCGGGGGGGGGGGGGGGGGGCGCGGGGGGGGCTCCGGGGGGAGACGGGGGCGATGGATTAGTGCTTGGGGCCCGTGGCCGGGACACGGTCCCAGGAGATCCCGGTGACCTGTGGCTAGGCCACGCCAGGCGGCGCGGCTATTTTCTCGCCCGAAATGAGCCCTTTTTGCCGCCAGGTAGGTGCTGGCACGTTATGTTTGGGCGATCCTCTCCTTAAGGGAGGTGGGCTTCTGGGCGTGTGGCGGGGCTCCGGGCTTGACAGGGATGCCAAGCCCGGCTCTGCCGTCGCTGGCCTGAGCCGTCCGCGTGGGCCTGTGCGCCGGCTCCTGTGCCTCCAGGTGGCCCAGGCCGTTGGTGCCGCCTCCGGTCTCCAGCACCCGAGGGCGGTTGTGGGCAGGTGGCGCGTGGGTCCTTTACCCTGTGTCCTCCACTCTGTGGGCACCCGGCTGTGGTCGTGACAACCTCCCGTCCCGCAAGGCTCCGTGCCGCGTGTCAGGCGTTCCTCTCTCTCGGGTTGTCCGGCTGTTCCTGCCCTGGGGTTTTCGAGGGGGTGCCGGTGAGGCCGAAAAAAAACAAAACAAAACAGGCTCCCCCTCGGGTTGCTGTCCTCACCGGCTTCTCCCCTCCTCGGGCTCCTCTCGGCGCTTGTGTTTTGCCAGATCGATGTGGTGCTCTCGCGCTCTCCCGGGCCGGGCCTAAGCCGCGCCAGACGAGGGACGGACGTTCATGGCGAATGGGACCGCTCTTCTCGTTCTGCCCGCGGGCCCCTCGCTCCTTCGCCTCTGCCCGCCGTGGCGGTGAGGTGGGGGGTGCGGGGGGGGTGTGTGCAGGCTCCGGCCCGACCCCGCCTTCCCGTGTTCTGCCTGACGGCGCTCGCGGGCCCGGGGTCCCCCGACGCAGCGGACACTCTCGCTTGCCTTCCCTGGCTTCGTGTGGTGCGCGGTCCTCCCCGCCACGGGGAGGGCCGTCCCGGCGCCGCGCTGCTCACGCGCTTGGGCGTGCTGAGCGCGTTGTGCGCGTGGCCCTCCGTGGTGCCCCTGGAGCGCTCCAGGTCGTCTCAGGTGCCTGAGGCCGAGTCGGTAGCGTCGTTTCCCGTTCCCAGCGAGCCCCCTCCGTCGGGCCACCGCTGTCGGTGGCGTGTCCGAGGAGCGGGTGGTGGAGTCGGTAAGGGAGGCCCACCCCGCCCCCCCCCGTGGGACGCGGGTGCCTCGTCATCCCCCGCCGCAAGCTGTGCTGGTGGTGTTGTGGGGACTGGACTTGGTGGGGCGTGTGTGAGCCGGTTGCGGCGGGCCGAGCCCGCGCTCTGGCGCTTGGCCAGCCGAGGGGCTGCCGCCTTTTTTGCCTGGCATGCCGTGCTTTGTCTCCGCTCGTCGTTGCCTCGCCGGAGGCGCAAAACTCCCGGTTGGTCGGGGACGCGAGCATGGCGTGCGTGGCGTGGCGAAGGGCGGTCTCCTCCCGGGGTCCCGGCCGCGAGCGCTCAGGATTGCCTTGTGGTGCCTGTTCCTTACCGCGCGAATCCACCGCCCGCCCCCCGGAGCCCTTGGCTGTCAGGCCTTCGGAACGCCGTTCCGCGGGGCCCGGACGGGCGGGGGGGCACGATTTGGG
>NW_026992112.1:0-2500 GCF_029215605.1 Mirounga angustirostris | reverse complement strand
CGGTGGCGGCACCCGGCGGGCCTTCCCCCGTCACGGGCCGGCAGCGTCGGGGTTTGTGCCCTGTGGCGGTTGGCTGCGGCCGTGGTTTTGGTGTCGAGGCGGTGGCCTGGGGCATCGTCCCCTCCCCTGCCTCGCCTGTCCCCCACCCCCTGTCCAGGTACCTAGCGCGTCCCGGCGCGGAGGTTTAAAGACCCTTTGGGGGTCGCCCGTCCGCCTTGGGTCGGGGCGGTTGGGCCCGTGGGGAGGAGGAGTCCCTTCTCCCCCAGACCCCGCTGCCCACCCCGCCCTGGGGCCGGGGTTGCCGCGCGCTGCGCCACGGTCCTTGTGGCTGCTGGGAGGGGGCTACCCAGCGGCCGTTGGGCTGTGGCGGGCGCGTGTGTTGCCTCGCGTCCTCGGTGTGTGTGGGGGGGGCCAGGTGGGAACCCCCTGGGCGCCTGTGGGGTTGTCCGGGCTCGCCCCTCGCTTGGGGGGCGGTGGCCGGACGCCCTGTTGTCCAACCTTTCCGACCTTCTCGGAGTGTGGTCTTGTCTGTCTTGACTGGCCCGGCCGGAGGCACCCTCTGGGGAATGTGCCGTGCCAGGGGGGGGGGGCCTCCCCTCTGGGCGTTGACCCCCCCCTTAACAATCCAAACTCGTACGACTCTTAGCGGTGGATCACTCGGCTCGTGCGTCGATGAAGAACGCAGCTAGCTGCGAGAATTAATGTGAATTGCAGGACACATTGATCATCGACACTTCGAACGCACTTGCGGCCCCGGGTTCCTCCCGGGGCTACGCCTGTCTGAGCGTCGCTTGACGATCAATCGCTGCCCCTGGGGTCTCTCGCCCTTGGGGGTTGGCGCGGCTGGGGGTTTCCCTCGCAGGGCCCGTTCTGCTGGTGCCTGCCCTGCCCGCCTGTGGGCTCGGTCCTCAGGTGGGGAGGGGTCGGCTCGGCCGCCGGGCCCTCCGTCCCCCTAAGTGCAGACACGGTGGCCCCTCCTCCGCCTCGTTGCCTGGTCCCCGCCTCCTGCCTGGCATCACCCCTGCCCCGTCCCCGCCCCCGCCCCCGCCCCGCCGGGTCCGCCCGGCGGTGGCGCGTGTGCGGGACGTGGGGGAGGAGGTGTGTGTTGGGTGTGTGTCGGGGGAGGAAGGGGGCCGGCGCCGGGGCGGGGGGGTGTGTGGCGCCGCCCGCGAGAATGGGAGAGAGGAGAGAGCTCGCGCTGAGGGCCGTGGCCGCCGCGGTCCCTCTGGGGGAGCTCCCTCGCGCCGCACGCGGTCTTGGGGTCGCCCGGGCTGTGCGTGGGGGGGGGGTCGCGGTCCCGTCCCGTGCCGCGCCGGTCGTGGGTCCGTCGGGGTGGGGAAGGGGCCCGGATCTGGAATGCCGCCGGTCTCGCTGCTGTGCCCCCAGCGGCGACCGCGGTTGTCCCAGCCGGGCCCGCCCCATTCCCTGGGCTCCCGCCGCCGCCGCGCGTCCGGGGTCCGCACCCGCCCCGCCCCTCCCCTCCCCGCCGGCGATCCCGGCCTTACGCCCTGTCGGGGCGGCTCGCGCCGAGGCCGAGTCGCGCGCGGGGCCGCGCCCCGGGGATGCGTGCCCCGGCGGCGGCCCGCGGGACGCCGTGGCGCCGCCCGCCGCTGCGCGCTTCCCCCCGGGTTGTGGCCGCGCCGCGCTGCGTGCCCCGAGCCCGCGGTGGGTGGGTCGGGGCTCGGCGGGGCGTCGTGGGAGGGCGCCGTGTCGTCCGTCGCTCCGTGCGGCGGAGCGCGCCCGGTTGTGCGTGGGGGGAGAGGCGGGTTGGCGTGTCGCGGGGTTGGGTCGGGGCGGGGGCCGGCGGTCGGGGGCGACCGCCGCGCCTCGGCCCCTTCCCGCCCCCGGTCGTGCCCGTGCTCTTTTTTTTCCCCCCCGCCCGGCCCCGCGCTGTGCGTTGCGTGCGTTGCGTGCGTTGCGTGCGCGGCGCGCCCGCCCGCCCGCGGCCCTCGTCTCCGCCCCCTCCCGCCTCCCGCTCCTCCCAAGCCCGGCAGGGCCCCCGCCTGTGCCGCCGGCTCGTGCTCCCCGCCCGCCGGCCCGTGTCGGTGACCGGGCGGGCGTCGACCGTGGCCTTTCCCGTGCCGGGGTCCTCCGTCGGCCCGTGCCTCTCCCCTTCCCCTCTCCCGGCCTCGCGCCCCCCTCGCGCCCCCCCCCTCCCCGGTGGGGGCGCGCCCTCTGAGACGCGACCTCAGATCAGACGTGGCGACCCGCTGAATTTAAGCATATTAGTCAGCGGAGGAAAAGAAACTAACCAGGATTCCCTCAGTAACGGCGAGTGAACAGGGAAGAGCCCAGCGCCGAATCCCCGCCCCGCGGTGGGGCGCGGGAAATGTGGCGTACGGAAGACCCACTCCCCGGCGCCGCTCGTGGGGGGCCCAAGTCCTTCTGATCGAGGCCCAGCCCGTGGACGGTGTGAGGCCGGTAGCGGCCCCCGGCGCGCCGGGCCCGGGTCTTCCCGGAGTCGGGTTGCTTGGGAATGCAGCCCAAAGCGGGTGGTAAA
>NW_026992111.1:0-26979 GCF_029215605.1 Mirounga angustirostris | reverse complement strand
GGTACCGTTGCCCCGGGTGTGCCTGCAGGCTGAAAGTCAGCCACCTAACTCGAAGGAAAAACTCGGTAGGGAATCCGTGCTTCAGCTAAGCAGCCGCTCCTGAGGGTGTAAGCATTTTGTTTTGTGCGAGCGTGAGAGCAGTGCAAGGGAGTCCCAAACGTAATTCCGGGGGAGCCTGAGGCCGTTGCAAGGGGCAGCACACGACTCCCCACTTGTTTCCTCAAGCTAGCACCGAGGCCCCACTTTTGCATGGAAGTCTAATCGCTTGCGTTCTAACTCGAAGAAACCACAGTGAACAGACACCGTGCTTTAGCTACCTGAGACCTCTCTGTGGGAGGAAGCAGCTTAGGCTGCACAATGGGTGAGAGCCTGGGGCCGGGTTCCATACGTAAAATCGAGGGAGAGACAGGCCGGTGCAGAAGGAAGCTGTCAGCTCCACCTGTTGTTTACGAGGCTGGTACCGTTGCCCCGTGTGTGCGTGCAGGCCTAGAGGCAACCCCCTAACTCGAAGCCACAACTCTGGTGAGAATCCGCGCTTCAGCTCCAATAGCCGTTCCCGAGGGTGGAAGCATTTTGCTGTGGGAATGCGTGAGAGCACTGCAAGGGAGTCCGAGAGCATTTTCGAAGTGAGGCTCAGGCCCCGGAAGAAGGCAGAACACGACTCCCCGCTTGCTTCATGAAGCTAGCGCTGCGGCCCCCACTTTTGCATGGAAGTCTAATCGCTGGCACTCTTATTGGAAAAACAATACGACGGAGAAACCGCGCTTTAGCTACCATCCACCTCTGTGAGGCAGGAAGCAGTTTCCTGGCTACCGTGGGTGAGAGCCTGGGGAACGGTTTCCTCCCGTGCAAGCGAGGGAGAAGAAGTCCGGGCCAGAAGGCACCTCTTGACCCAGCTCTTGGTACCCGAAGCTAACACTACTGCTCCACGTGTGCAGAGGAATGCTCAGTGCTCCACACGGACGTGGCACAAACAAGCCTGTAGAGAATCCCAGCTTCAGCTCATTCGCCTCTCCACGGGGGTGGCAGCATTTTCCACTCTGCTGGAGGGCAAACCTGGGGAATGAGTCCCAGCAGAATTCCGAGGGAGAAATAAGCATGGGCAGAAGGCCCCTCTCCACTCAGCTCTTGTTTCGGGAACCCTAGATCGGCTCTCCGTGTGTGCGTGGAGTCCTAACTGCCGTCCACCCAACGCAAAGGAACAAAACTGTAGAGAACCCTTGCCTCAGCAAAGATCGCCCTTCTTGAGCGTGAGCTTCATCAATTGTGTGTTTTTTGTGAAAGCTTGAGAAATGGAACATAGATGTAACTCTGAGTGAGACGCAGGAGTGTAAGGAAGGCTGCTGTCGACTCACCTCTTGGTTTAGGAGATTAGCACTGCTGTACCCTGTGTGCCTGGATGCCTAGTTACCAGGCTCCCAACGCCAAGAATCAATGCTACGGGCTTACTGCGCTGTGGTTAACTTTGCCGTTCCTGAAGCTGGAGTCCGTTCACCGTGTTCTTGCGTGAGACGCCGCGGAAAGGGTCCCATACGTGAAAGGGAGTGAGAAACAGGCCGGTGCGCGAGGCAGCTTCAACACACCTCTTGATGATGAGGCTAGGACCCGGGGCCCGGGTGTGCCTGCAGGCCTAAAGCCAACCACCTCACTCAAAGGAACAACTCTGTAGAGAATGCCTGCTTCGACTGAAAGAGCCATGCCTGAGGGTGGACGCATTTTGCTGTGTGCATGCGTGAGCGCACTGCAAGTGAGTTCAAAAGAGCATTTTCCGTGTGAGATTCAGGCCCCGGCAGAAGGCAGGACACGACTCCCCACTTGTTTCATGAAGCTAGCACTGCGGCCCCACTCTGGCATGGAAGGCTAATCGCTAGCGTTCCAACTGGGAGAAACAACACTGGAGGGAAACCGTGCTTTAGCTACCGTCGACCTCTCTGTGAGAGGAAGCAGGGTAGGGTGTGGGTGAGAGCCTGTGGGTCAGAGCCTGGGGACGGGTTCCATTACGTAAAATCGTGGGAGAGACAGGCCGGTGCCGAAGGCAGCCCTCAACTCACATCATGCTTATGGGGCTAGTACCGATGCCCCGGGTGTGCGTGGAGGCTTAAAGACAACCGCCTAACTCGAAGGAGAGACTCGGTAGAGAATCCGGGCTTCAGCTAAAACAGCCGCTCCTGAGGGGGGAAGCATGTTGTGGTGTGCGTGCATGAGAGCACTGCAAGGGAGCCCAAAGCTTCTTGTCAGTGAGACTCAGGCCCCAGCAGAAGGCAGAACACGACTGCCCGTGTGTTTGTCCTAGCCAGCGCTGCGGCCCTACCTTTGCATGGAAGTCTAAAGGCTAGCGTTCTAACTCGAAGAAACACAGTGTACAGAAGCCGTGCTTTAGCTCCCGCGGCCTCTCTGTGGGAGGAAGCCGTTTAGGGTGTACTGTGGTTGAGAGCCTGGGGCCGGGTTCCGCACGTAAAATCGAGGGAGACACAGGCCGGTGCAGAAGGAAGCTGTCAGCTCCCCTCCTGTTTACGAGGCTAGTACCGTTGCCCCGTGTGCGCCTGCAGGCCTAAAGCCAACCACCTGAGTGGAAGGAACACCTCTAGAGAGAATTCCTGCTGCAGCGAACATAGGCATTCCGGTGGCTGGAAGCATTTTGCTGTGTGCCTCTGCGTGAGCGCCCTGCAAGTGAGTCCAAAACCGTTTTTCCGTGTGAGACTCGGGCCCCGGCAGTAGGCAGAACACGACTCCCCACTTGTTCCATGGAGCTAGCAGTGCGGCCCCACTTTTGCATGCACGTCTAATAGCTAGCGCTCTAACTGGGAGAAACAACACTGTAGAGAAACGGTGCTTGGGCTCCCGTCGACCTCTCCTGTGCGAGGAAGCAGTGGAGGGTGTACGGTGGGTGAGAGCCTGGGGACGGGTTCCATTTTGTAAAATCGGGCGAGAGACAAGGCCGGTACAGAAGGCAGCTCTCAACTCACATCATGGTTATGGGGCTGGTACCGTTGCCCCGGGTGTGCCTGCAGGCTCAAAGACAGCCACCTAACTCGAAGGCAAAACTCGGCAGAGAATGCGTGCTTCAGCTAAAACAGCCGCTTCTGAGGGTGGAAGCATTTTGTTGTGTGCGTGCGTGAGAGCACTGCAAGGGCGTCCCACATCTAATTCCGAGGGAGCCTCAGGCTGCTGCAGGAGGCAGCACTCGACTCCCCACTTGTATCATCAGGCTAGCACTGAGGCCCCACTGTTGCGTGGAAGTCCAATCCCTTGCGTTCTGCCTCGAAGCAAAAACGGTGTACACACACCGTGCTTTAGCTACCTTAGACCTTTCTGTGCGAGGAAGCATGTTAGGCTGCACAATGGGTGAGAGCCTGGGGCCGGGTTCCACACGTAAACTCGAGGGACAGACAGGCCGGTGCAGAAGGAAGCTGTCAGCTCCCCTCTTGTTTACGAGGCTAGTACCGTTGCCCCGTGTGCGCCTGCAGGCCTAAAGCCAACCACCTAAGTGGAAGGCACACCTCTAGAGAGAATTCCTGCTGCAGCGAACATAGGCATTCCTGTGGCTGGAAGCATTTTGCTGTGTGCCTCTGCGTGAGCGCCCTGCAAGTGAGTCCAAAACCGTTTTCCGTGTGAGACTCGGGCCCCGGCAGTAGGCAGAACACGACTCCCCACTTGTTCCGTGGAGCTAGCAGTGCGGCCCCACTTTTGCATGCACGTCTAATAGCTAGCGCTCTAACTGGGAGAAACAACACTGTAGAGAAACCGTGCTTTAGCTTCCGTGGACGTCTCTGTGCGAGGAAGCAGTTTAGGGGTGTACTGTGGGTGAGAGCCTGGGGAGGGTTCCATTTCGTAAAATCGAGGGAGAGACAGGCCGGACAGAGAGGCAGCTCTCAACTCACATCATGCTTATGGGGCTGGTACCGTTGCCCCGGGTGTGCCTGCAGGCTGAAAGTCAGCCACCTAACTCGAAGGAAAAACTCGGTAGGGAATCCGTGCTTCAGCTAAGCAGCCGCTCCTGAGGGTGTAAGCATTTTGTTTTGTGCGAGCGTGAGAGCAGTGCAAGGGAGTCCCAAACGTAATTCCGGGGGAGCCTGAGGCCGTTGCAAGGGGCAGCACACGACTCCCCCACTTGTTTCCTCAAGCTAGCACCGAGGCCCCACTTTTGCATGGAAGTCTAATCGCTTGCGTTCTAACTCGAAGAAACCACAGTGAACAGACACCGTGCTTTAGCTACCTGAGACCTCTCTGTGGGAGGAAGCAGCTTAGGCTGCACAATGGGTGAGAGCCTGGGGCCGGGTTCCATACGTAAAATCGAGGGAGAGACAGGCCGGTGCAGAAGGAAGCTGTCAGCTCCACCTGTTGTTTACGAGGCTGGTACCGTTGCCCCGTGTGTGCGTGCAGGCCTAGAGGCAACCCCCTAACTCGAAGCCACAACTCTGGTGAGAATCCGCGCTTCAGCTCCAATAGCCGTTCCCGAGGGTGGAAGCATTTTGCTGTGGGAATGCGTGAGAGCACTGCAAGGGAGTCCGAGAGCATTTTCGAAGTGAGGCTCAGGCCCCGGAAGAAGGCAGAACACGACTCCCCGCTTGCTTCATGAAGCTAGCGCTGCGGCCCCACTTTTGCATGGAAGTCTAATCGCTGGCACTCTTATTGGAAAAACAATACGACGGAGAAACCGCGCTTTAGCTACCATCCACCTCTGTGAGGCAGGAAGCAGTTTCCTGGCTACCGTGGGTGAGAGCCTGGGGAACGGTTTCCTCCCGTGCAAGCGAGGGAGAAGAAGTCCGGGCCAGAAGGCACCTCTTGACCCAGCTCTTGGTACCCGAAGCTAACACTACTGCTCCACGTGTGCAGAGGAATGCTCAGTGCTCCACACGGACGTGGCACAAACAAGCCTGTAGAGAATCCCAGCTTCAGCTCATTCGCCTCTCCACGGGGTGGCAGCATTTTCCACTCTGCTGGAGGGCAAACCTGGGGAATGAGTCCCAGCAGAATTCCGAGGGAGAAATAAGCATGGGCAGAAGGCCCCTCTCCACTCAGCTCTTGTTTCGGGAACCCTAGATCGGCTCTCCCGTGTGTGCGTGGAGTCCTAACTGCCGTCCACCCAACGCAAAGGAACAAAACTGTAGAGAACCCTTGCCTCAGCAAAGATCGCCCTTCTTGAGCGTGAGCTTCATCAATTGTGTGTTTTTTGTGAAAGCTTGAGAAATGGAACATAGATGTAACTCTGAGTGAGACGCAGGAGTGTAAGGAAGGCTGCTGTCGACTCACCTCTTGGTTTAGGAGATTAGCACTGCTGTACCCTGTGTGCCTGGATGCCTAGTTACCAGGCTCCCAACGCCAAGAATCAATGCTACGGGCTTACTGCGCTGTGGTTAACTTTGCCGTTCCTGAAGCTGGAGTCCGTTCACCGTGTTCTTGCGTGAGACGCCGCGGAAAGGGTCCCATACGTGAAAGGGAGTGAGAAACAGGCCGGTGCGCGAGGCAGCTTCAACACACCTCTTGATGATGAGGCTAGGACCCGGGGCCCGGGTGTGCCTGCAGGCCTAAAGCCAACCACCTCACTCAAAGGAACAACTCTGTAGAGAATGCCTGCTTCGACTGAAAGAGCCATGCCTGAGGGTGGACGCATTTTGCTGTGTGCATGCGTGAGCGCACTGCAAGTGAGTTCAAAAGAGCATTTTCCGTGTGAGATTCAGGCCCCGGCAGAAGGCAGGACACGACTCCCCACTTGTTTCATGAAGCTAGCACTGCGGCCCCACTCTGGCATGGAAGGCTAATCGCTAGCGTTCCAACTGGGAGAAACAACACTGGAGGGAAACCGTGCTTTAGCTACCGTCGACCTCTCTGTGAGAGGAAGCAGGGTAGGGTGTGGGTGAGAGCCTGTGGGTCAGAGCCTGGGGACGGGTTCCATTACGTAAAATCGTGGGAGAGACAGGCCGGTGCCGAAGGCAGCCCCTCAACTCACATCATGCTTATGGGGCTAGTACCGATGCCCCGGGTGTGCGTGGAGGCTTAAAGACAACCGCCTAACTCGAAGGAGAGACTCGGTAGAGAATCCGGGCTTCAGCTAAAACAGCCGCTCCTGAGGGGGGAAGCATGTTGTGGTGTGCGTGCATGAGAGCACTGCAAGGGAGCCCAAAGCTTCTTGTCAGTGAGACTCAGGCCCCAGCAGAAGGCAGAACACGACTGCCCGTGTGTTTGTCCTAGCCAGCGCTGCGGCCCTACCTTTGCATGGAAGTCTAAAGGCTAGCGTTCTAACTCGAAGAAACAACAGTGTACAGAAGCCGTGCTTTAGCTCCCGCGGCCTCTCTGTGGGAGGAAGCCGTTTAGGGTGTACTGTGGTTGAGAGCCTGGGGCCGGGTTCCGCACGTAAAATCGAGGGAGACACAGGCCGGTGCAGAAGGAAGCTGTCAGCTCCCCTCCTGTTTACGAGGCTAGTACCGTTGCCCCGTGTGCGCCTGCAGGCCTAAAGCCAACCACCTGAGTGGAAGGAACACCTCTAGAGAGAATTCCTGCTGCAGCGAACATAGGCATTCCGGTGGCTGGAAGCATTTTGCTGTGTGCCTCTGCGTGAGCGCCCTGCAAGTGAGTCCAAAACCGTTTTCCGTGTGAGACTCGGGCCCCGGCAGTAGGCAGAACACGACTCCCCACTTGTTCCATGGAGCTAGCAGTGCGGCCCCACTTTTGCATGCACGTCTAATAGCTAGCGCTCTAACTGGGAGAAACAACACTGTAGAGAAACGGTGCTTGGGCTCCCGTCGACCTCTCCTGTGCGAGGAAGCAGTGGAGGGTGTACGGTGGGTGAGAGCCTGGGGACGGGTTCCATTTTGTAAAATCGGGCGAGAGACAAGGCCGGTACAGAAGGCAGCTCTCAACTCACATCATGGTTATGGGGCTGGTACCGTTGCCCCGGGTGTGCCTGCAGGCTCAAAGACAGCCACCTAACTCGAAGGCAAAACTCGGCAGAGAATGCGTGCTTCAGCTAAAACAGCCGCTTCTGAGGGTGGAAGCATTTTGTTGTGTGCGTGCGTGAGAGCACTGCAAGGGCGTCCCACATCTAATTCCGAGGGAGCCTCAGGCTGCTGCAGGAGGCAGCACTCGACTCCCCACTTGTATCATCAGGCTAGCACTGAGGCCCCACTGTTGCGTGGAAGTCCAATCCCTTGCGTTCTGCCTCGAAGCAAAAACGGTGTACACACACCGTGCTTTAGCTACCTTAGACCTTTCTGTGCGAGGAAGCATGTTAGGCTGCACAATGGGTGAGAGCCTGGGGCCGGGTTCCACACGTAAACTCGAGGGACAGACAGGCCGGTGCAGAAGGAAGCTGTCAGCTCCCCTCTTGTTTACGAGGCTAGTACCGTTGCCCCGTGTGCGCCTGCAGGCCTAAAGCCAACCACCTCAGTGGAAGGCACACCTCTAGAGAGAATTCCTGCTGCAGCGAACATAGGCATTCCTGTGGCTGGAAGCATTTTGCTGTGTGCCTCTGCGTGAGCGCCCTGCAAGTGAGTCCAAAACCGTTTTCCGTGTGAGACTCGGGCCCCGGCAGTAGGCAGAACACGACTCCCCACTTGTTCCGTGGAGCTAGCAGTGCGGCCCCACTTTTGCATGCACGTCTAATAGCTAGCGCTCTAACTGGGAGAAACAACACTGTAGAGAAACCGTGCTTTAGCTTCCGTGGACGTCTCTGTGCGAGGAAGCAGTTTAGGGTGTACTGTGGGTGAGAGCCTGGGGGAGGGTTCCATTTCGTAAAATCGAGGGAGAGACAGGCCGGACAGAAGGCAGCTCTCAACTCACATCATGCTTATGGGGCTGGTACCGTTGCCCCGGGTGTGCCTGCAGGCTGAAAGTCAGCCACCTAACTCGAAGGAAAAACTCGGTAGGGAATCCGTGCTTCAGCTAAGCAGCCGCTCCTGAGGGTGTAAGCATTTTGTTTTGTGCGAGCGTGAGAGCAGTGCAAGGGAGTCCCAAACGTAATTCCGGGGGAGCCTGAGGCCGTTGCAAGGGGCAGCACACGACTCCCCACTTGTTTCCTCAAGCTAGCACCGAGGCCCCACTTTTGCATGGAAGTCTAATCGCTTGCGTTCTAACTCGAAGAAACCACAGTGAACAGACACCGTGCTTTAGCTACCTGAGACCTCTCTGTGGGAGGAAGCAGCTTAGGCTGCACAATGGGTGAGAGCCTGGGGCCGGGTTCCATACGTAAAATCGAGGGAGAGACAGGCCGGTGCAGAAGGAAGCTGTCAGCTCCACCTGTTGTTTACGAGGCTGGTACCGTTGCCCCGTGTGTGCGTGCAGGCCTAGAGGCAACCCCCTAACTCGAAGCCACAACTCTGGTGAGAATCCGCGCTTCAGCTCCAATAGCCGTTCCCGAGGGTGGAAGCATTTTGCTGTGGGAATGCGTGAGAGCACTGCAAGGGAGTCCGAGAGCATTTTCGAAGTGAGGCTCAGGCCCCGGAAGAAGGCAGAACACGACTCCCCGCTTGCTTCATGAAGCTAGCGCTGCGGCCCCACTTTTGCATGGAAGTCTAATCGCTGGCACTCTTATTGGAAAAACAATACGACGGAGAAACCGCGCTTTAGCTACCATCCACCTCTGTGAGGCAGGAAGCAGTTTCCTGGCTACCGTGGGTGAGAGCCTGGGGAACGGTTTCCTCCCGTGCAAGCGAGGGAGAAGAAGTCCGGGCCAGAAGGCACCTCTTGACCCAGCTCTTGGTACCCGAAGCTAACACTACTGCTCCACGTGTGCAGAGGAATGCTCAGTGCTCCACACGGACGTGGCACAAACAAGCCTGTAGAGAATCCCAGCTTCAGCTCATTCGCCTCTCCACGGGGTGGCAGCATTTTCCACTCTGCTGGAGGGCAAACCTGGGGAATGAGTCCCAGCAGAATTCCGAGGGAGAAATAAGCATGGGCAGAAGGCCCCTCTCCACTCAGCTCTTGTTTCGGGAACCCTAGATCGGCTCTCCCGTGTGTGCGTGGAGTCCTAACTGCCGTCCACCCAACGCAAAGGAACAAAACTGTAGAGAACCCTTGCCTCAGCAAAGATCGCCCTTCTTGAGCGTGAGCTTCATCAATTGTGTGTTTTTTGTGAAAGCTTGAGAAATGGAACATAGATGTAACTCTGAGTGAGACGCAGGAGTGTAAGGAAGGCTGCTGTCGACTCACCTCTTGGTTTAGGAGATTAGCACTGCTGTACCCTGTGTGCCTGGATGCCTAGTTACCAGGCTCCCAACGCCAAGAATCAATGCTACGGGCTTACTGCGCTGTGGTTAACTTTGCCGTTCCTGAAGCTGGAGTCCGTTCACCGTGTTCTTGCGTGAGACGCCGCGGAAAGGGTCCCATACGTGAAAGGGAGTGAGAAACAGGCCGGTGCGCGAGGCAGCTTCAACACACCTCTTGATGATGAGGCTAGGACCCGGGGCCCGGGTGTGCCTGCAGGCCTAAAGCCAACCACCTCACTCAAAGGAACAACTCTGTAGAGAATGCCTGCTTCGACTGAAAGAGCCATGCCTGAGGGTGGACGCATTTTGCTGTGTGCATGCGTGAGCGCACTGCAAGTGAGTTCAAAAGAGCATTTTCCGTGTGAGATTCAGGCCCCGGCAGAAGGCAGGACACGACTCCCCACTTGTTTCATGAAGCTAGCACTGCGGCCCCACTCTGGCATGGAAGGCTAATCGCTAGCGTTCCAACTGGGAGAAACAACACTGGAGGGAAACCGTGCTTTAGCTACCGTCGACCTCTCTGTGAGAGGAAGCAGGGTAGGGTGTGGGTGAGAGCCTGTGGGTCAGAGCCTGGGGACGGGTTCCATTACGTAAAATCGTGGGAGAGACAGGCCGGTGCCGAAGGCAGCCCTCAACTCACATCATGCTTATGGGGCTAGTACCGATGCCCCGGGTGTGCGTGGAGGCTTAAAGACAACCGCCTAACTCGAAGGAGAGACTCGGTAGAGAATCCGGGCTTCAGCTAAAACAGCCGCTCCTGAGGGGGGAAGCATGTTGTGGTGTGCGTGCATGAGAGCACTGCAAGGGAGCCCAAAGCTTCTTGTCAGTGAGACTCAGGCCCCAGCAGAAGGCAGAACACGACTGCCCGTGTGTTTGTCCTAGCCAGCGCTGCGGCCCTACCTTTGCATGGAAGTCTAAAGGCTAGCGTTCTAACTCGAAGAAACAACAGTGTACAGAAGCCGTGCTTTAGCTCCCGCGGCCTCTCTGTGGGAGGAAGCCGTTTAGGGTGTACTGTGGTTGAGAGCCTGGGGCCGGGTTCCGCACGTAAAATCGAGGGAGACACAGGCCGGTGCAGAAGGAAGCTGTCAGCTCCCCTCCTGTTTACGAGGCTAGTACCGTTGCCCCGTGTGCGCCTGCAGGCCTAAAGCCAACCACCTGAGTGGAAGGAACACCTCTAGAGAGAATTCCTGCTGCAGCGAACATAGGCATTCCGGTGGCTGGAAGCATTTTGCTGTGTGCCTCTGCGTGAGCGCCCTGCAAGTGAGTCCAAAACCGTTTTCCGTGTGAGACTCGGGCCCCGGCAGTAGGCAGAACACGACTCCCCACTTGTTCCATGGAGCTAGCAGTGCGGCCCCACTTTTGCATGCACGTCTAATAGCTAGCGCTCTAACTGGGAGAAACAACACTGTAGAGAAACGGTGCTTGGGCTCCCGTCGACCTCTCCTGTGCGAGGAAGCAGTGGAGGGTGTACGGTGGGTGAGAGCCTGGGGACGGGTTCCATTTTGTAAAATCGGGCGAGAGACAAGGCCGGTACAGAAGGCAGCTCTCAACTCACATCATGGTTATGGGGCTGGTACCGTTGCCCCGGGTGTGCCTGCAGGCTCAAAGACAGCCACCTAACTCGAAGGCAAAACTCGGCAGAGAATGCGTGCTTCAGCTAAAACAGCCGCTTCTGAGGGTGGAAGCATTTTGTTGTGTGCGTGCGTGAGAGCACTGCAAGGGCGTCCCACATCTAATTCCGAGGGAGCCTCAGGCTGCTGCAGGAGGCAGCACTCGACTCCCCACTTGTATCATCAGGCTAGCACTGAGGCCCCACTGTTGCGTGGAAGTCCAATCCCTTGCGTTCTGCCTCGAAGCAAAAACGGTGTACACACACCGTGCTTTAGCTACCTTAGACCTTTCTGTGCGAGGAAGCATGTTAGGCTGCACAATGGGTGAGAGCCTGGGGCCGGGTTCCACACGTAAACTCGAGGGACAGACAGGCCGGTGCAGAAGGAAGCTGTCAGCTCCCCTCTTGTTTACGAGGCTAGTACCGTTGCCCCGTGTGCGCCTGCAGGCCTAAAGCCAACCACCTAAGTGGAAGGCACACCTCTAGAGAGAATTCCTGCTGCAGCGAACATAGGCATTCCTGTGGCTGGAAGCATTTTGCTGTGTGCCTCTGCGTGAGCGCCCTGCAAGTGAGTCCAAAACCGTTTTCCGTGTGAGACTCGGGCCCCGGCAGTAGGCAGAACACGACTCCCCACTTGTTCCGTGGAGCTAGCAGTGCGGCCCCACTTTTGCATGCACGTCTAATAGCTAGCGCTCTAACTGGGAGAAACAACACTGTAGAGAAACCGTGCTTTAGCTTCCGTGGACGTCTCTGTGCGAGGAAGCAGTTTAGGGTGTACTGTGGGTGAGAGCCTGGGGGAGGGTTCCATTTCGTAAAATCGAGGGAGAGACAGGCCGGACAGAAGGCAGCTCTCAACTCACATCATGCTTATGGGGCTGGTACCGTTGCCCCGGGTGTGCCTGCAGGCTGAAAGTCAGCCACCTAACTCGAAGGAAAAACTCGGTAGGGAATCCGTGCTTCAGCTAAGCAGCCGCTCCTGAGGGTGTAAGCATTTTGTTTTGTGCGAGCGTGAGAGCAGTGCAAGGGAGTCCCAAACGTAATTCCGGGGGAGCCTGAGGCCGTTGCAAGGGGCAGCACACGACTCCCCACTTGTTTCCTCAAGCTAGCACCGAGGCCCCACTTTTGCATGGAAGTCTAATCGCTTGCGTTCTAACTCGAAGAAACCACAGTGAACAGACACCGTGCTTTAGCTACCTGAGACCTCTCTGTGGGAGGAAGCAGCTTAGGCTGCACAATGGGTGAGAGCCTGGGGCCGGGTTCCATACGTAAAATCGAGGGAGAGACAGGCCGGTGCAGAAGGAAGCTGTCAGCTCCACCTGTTGTTTACGAGGCTGGTACCGTTGCCCCGTGTGTGCGTGCAGGCCTAGAGGCAACCCCCTAACTCGAAGCCACAACTCTGGTGAGAATCCGCGCTTCAGCTCCAATAGCCGTTCCCGAGGGTGGAAGCATTTTGCTGTGGGAATGCGTGAGAGCACTGCAAGGGAGTCCGAGAGCATTTTCGAAGTGAGGCTCAGGCCCCGGAAGAAGGCAGAACACGACTCCCCGCTTGCTTCATGAAGCTAGCGCTGCGGCCCCACTTTTGCATGGAAGTCTAATCGCTGGCACTCTTATTGGAAAAACAATACGACGGAGAAACCGCGCTTTAGCTACCATCCACCTCTGTGAGGCAGGAAGCAGTTTCCTGGCTACCGTGGGTGAGAGCCTGGGGAACGGTTTCCTCCCGTGCAAGCGAGGGAGAAGAAGTCCGGGCCAGAAGGCACCTCTTGACCCAGCTCTTGGTACCCGAAGCTAACACTACTGCTCCACGTGTGCAGAGGAATGCTCAGTGCTCCACACGGACGTGGCACAAACAAGCCTGTAGAGAATCCCAGCTTCAGCTCATTCGCCTCTCCACGGGGTGGCAGCATTTTCCACTCTGCTGGAGGGCAAACCTGGGGAATGAGTCCCAGCAGAATTCCGAGGGAGAAATAAGCATGGGCAGAAGGCCCCTCTCCACTCAGCTCTTGTTTCGGGAACCCTAGATCGGCTCTCCCGTGTGTGCGTGGAGTCCTAACTGCCGTCCACCCAACGCAAAGGAACAAAACTGTAGAGAACCCTTGCCTCAGCAAAGATCGCCCTTCTTGAGCGTGAGCTTCATCAATTGTGTGTTTTTTGTGAAAGCTTGAGAAATGGAACATAGATGTAACTCTGAGTGAGACGCAGGAGTGTAAGGAAGGCTGCTGTCGACTCACCTCTTGGTTTAGGAGATTAGCACTGCTGTACCCTGTGTGCCTGGATGCCTAGTTACCAGGCTCCCAACGCCAAGAATCAATGCTACGGGCTTACTGCGCTGTGGTTAACTTTGCCGTTCCTGAAGCTGGAGTCCGTTCACCGTGTTCTTGCGTGAGACGCCGCGGAAAGGGTCCCATACGTGAAAGGGAGTGAGAAACAGGCCGGTGCGCGAGGCAGCTTCAACACACCTCTTGATGATGAGGCTAGGACCCGGGGCCCGGGTGTGCCTGCAGGCCTAAAGCCAACCACCTCACTCAAAGGAACAACTCTGTAGAGAATGCCTGCTTCGACTGAAAGAGCCATGCCTGAGGGTGGACGCATTTTGCTGTGTGCATGCGTGAGCGCACTGCAAGTGAGTTCAAAAGAGCATTTTCCGTGTGAGATTCAGGCCCCGGCAGAAGGCAGGACACGACTCCCCACTTGTTTCATGAAGCTAGCACTGCGGCCCCACTCTGGCATGGAAGGCTAATCGCTAGCGTTCCAACTGGGAGAAACAACACTGGAGGGAAACCGTGCTTTAGCTACCGTCGACCTCTCTGTGAGAGGAAGCAGGGTAGGGTGTGGGTGAGAGCCTGTGGGTCAGAGCCTGGGGACGGGTTCCATTACGTAAAATCGTGGGAGAGACAGGCCGGTGCCGAAGGCAGCCCTCAACTCACATCATGCTTATGGGGCTAGTACCGATGCCCCGGGTGTGCGTGGAGGCTTAAAGACAACCGCCTAACTCGAAGGAGAGACTCGGTAGAGAATCCGGGCTTCAGCTAAAACAGCCGCTCCTGAGGGGGGAAGCATGTTGTGGTGTGCGTGCATGAGAGCACTGCAAGGGAGCCCAAAGCTTCTTGTCAGTGAGACTCAGGCCCCAGCAGAAGGCAGAACACGACTGCCCGTGTGTTTGTCCTAGCCAGCGCTGCGGCCCTACCTTTGCATGGAAGTCTAAAGGCTAGCGTTCTAACTCGAAGAAACAACAGTGTACAGAAGCCGTGCTTTAGCTCCCGCGGCCTCTCTGTGGGAGGAAGCCGTTTAGGGTGTACTGTGGTTGAGAGCCTGGGGCCGGGTTCCGCACGTAAAATCGAGGGAGACACAGGCCGGTGCAGAAGGAAGCTGTCAGCTCCCCTCCTGTTTACGAGGCTAGTACCGTTGCCCCGTGTGCGCCTGCAGGCCTAAAGCCAACCACCTGAGTGGAAGGAACACCTCTAGAGAGAATTCCTGCTGCAGCGAACATAGGCATTCCGGTGGCTGGAAGCATTTTGCTGTGTGCCTCTGCGTGAGCGCCCTGCAAGTGAGTCCAAAACCGTTTTCCGTGTGAGACTCGGGCCCCGGCAGTAGGCAGAACACGACTCCCCACTTGTTCCATGGAGCTAGCAGTGCGGCCCCACTTTTGCATGCACGTCTAATAGCTAGCGCTCTAACTGGGAGAAACAACACTGTAGAGAAACGGTGCTTGGGCTCCCGTCGACCTCTCCTGTGCGAGGAAGCAGTGGAGGGTGTACGGTGGGTGAGAGCCTGGGGACGGGTTCCATTTTGTAAAATCGGGCGAGAGACAAGGCCGGTACAGAAGGCAGCTCTCAACTCACATCATGGTTATGGGGCTGGTACCGTTGCCCCGGGTGTGCCTGCAGGCTCAAAGACAGCCACCTAACTCGAAGGCAAAACTCGGCAGAGAATGCGTGCTTCAGCTAAAACAGCCGCTTCTGAGGGTGGAAGCATTTTGTTGTGTGCGTGCGTGAGAGCACTGCAAGGGCGTCCCACATCTAATTCCGAGGGAGCCTCAGGCTGCTGCAGGAGGCAGCACTCGACTCCCCACTTGTATCATCAGGCTAGCACTGAGGCCCCACTGTTGCGTGGAAGTCCAATCCCTTGCGTTCTGCCTCGAAGCAAAAACGGTGTACACACACCGTGCTTTAGCTACCTTAGACCTTTCTGTGCGAGGAAGCATGTTAGGCTGCACAATGGGTGAGAGCCTGGGGCCGGGTTCCACACGTAAACTCGAGGGACAGACAGGCCGGTGCAGAAGGAAGCTGTCAGCTCCCCTCTTGTTTACGAGGCTAGTACCGTTGCCCCGTGTGCGCCTGCAGGCCTAAAGCCAACCACCTCAGTGGAAGGCACACCTCTAGAGAGAATTCCTGCTGCAGCGAACATAGGCATTCCTGTGGCTGGAAGCATTTTGCTGTGTGCCTCTGCGTGAGCGCCCTGCAAGTGAGTCCAAAACCGTTTTCCGTGTGAGACTCGGGCCCCGGCAGTAGGCAGAACACGACTCCCCACTTGTTCCGTGGAGCTAGCAGTGCGGCCCCACTTTTGCATGCACGTCTAATAGCTAGCGCTCTAACTGGGAGAAACAACACTGTAGAGAAACCGTGCTTTAGCTTCCGTGGACGTCTCTGTGCGAGGAAGCAGTTTAGGGTGTACTGTGGGTGAGAGCCTGGGGGAGGGTTCCATTTCGTAAAATCGAGGGAGAGACAGGCCGGACAGAAGGCAGCTCTCAACTCACATCATGCTTATGGGGCTGGTACCGTTGCCCCGGGTGTGCCTGCAGGCTGAAAGTCAGCCACCTAACTCGAAGGAAAAACTCGGTAGGGAATCCGTGCTTCAGCTAAGCAGCCGCTCCTGAGGGTGTAAGCATTTTGTTTTGTGCGAGCGTGAGAGCAGTGCAAGGGAGTCCCAAACGTAATTCCGGGGGAGCCTGAGGCCGTTGCAAGGGGCAGCACACGACTCCCCACTTGTTTCCTCAAGCTAGCACCGAGGCCCCACTTTTGCATGGAAGTCTAATCGCTTGCGTTCTAACTCGAAGAAACCACAGTGAACAGACACCGTGCTTTAGCTACCTGAGACCTCTCTGTGGGAGGAAGCAGCTTAGGCTGCACAATGGGTGAGAGCCTGGGGCCGGGTTCCATACGTAAAATCGAGGGAGAGACAGGCCGGTGCAGAAGGAAGCTGTCAGCTCCACCTGTTGTTTACGAGGCTGGTACCGTTGCCCCGTGTGTGCGTGCAGGCCTAGAGGCAACCCCCTAACTCGAAGCCACAACTCTGGTGAGAATCCGCGCTTCAGCTCCAATAGCCGTTCCCGAGGGTGGAAGCATTTTGCTGTGGGAATGCGTGAGAGCACTGCAAGGGAGTCCGAGAGCATTTTCGAAGTGAGGCTCAGGCCCCGGAAGAAGGCAGAACACGACTCCCCGCTTGCTTCATGAAGCTAGCGCTGCGGCCCCACTTTTGCATGGAAGTCTAATCGCTGGCACTCTTATTGGAAAAACAATACGACGGAGAAACCGCGCTTTAGCTACCATCCACCTCTGTGAGGCAGGAAGCAGTTTCCTGGCTACCGTGGGTGAGAGCCTGGGGAACGGTTTCCTCCCGTGCAAGCGAGGGAGAAGAAGTCCGGGCCAGAAGGCACCTCTTGACCCAGCTCTTGGTACCCGAAGCTAACACTACTGCTCCACGTGTGCAGAGGAATGCTCAGTGCTCCACACGGACGTGGCACAAACAAGCCTGTAGAGAATCCCAGCTTCAGCTCATTCGCCTCTCCACGGGGTGGCAGCATTTTCCACTCTGCTGGAGGGCAAACCTGGGGAATGAGTCCCAGCAGAATTCCGAGGGAGAAATAAGCATGGGCAGAAGGCCCCTCTCCACTCAGCTCTTGTTTCGGGAACCCTAGATCGGCTCTCCCGTGTGTGCGTGGAGTCCTAACTGCCGTCCACCCAACGCAAAGGAACAAAACTGTAGAGAACCCTTGCCTCAGCAAAGATCGCCCTTCTTGAGCGTGAGCTTCATCAATTGTGTGTTTTTTGTGAAAGCTTGAGAAATGGAACATAGATGTAACTCTGAGTGAGACGCAGGAGTGTAAGGAAGGCTGCTGTCGACTCACCTCTTGGTTTAGGAGATTAGCACTGCTGTACCCTGTGTGCCTGGATGCCTAGTTACCAGGCTCCCAACGCCAAGAATCAATGCTACGGGCTTACTGCGCTGTGGTTAACTTTGCCGTTCCTGAAGCTGGAGTCCGTTCACCGTGTTCTTGCGTGAGACGCCGCGGAAAGGGTCCCATACGTGAAAGGGAGTGAGAAACAGGCCGGTGCGCGAGGCAGCTTCAACACACCTCTTGATGATGAGGCTAGGACCCGGGGCCCGGGTGTGCCTGCAGGCCTAAAGCCAACCACCTCACTCAAAGGAACAACTCTGTAGAGAATGCCTGCTTCGACTGAAAGAGCCATGCCTGAGGGTGGACGCATTTTGCTGTGTGCATGCGTGAGCGCACTGCAAGTGAGTTCAAAAGAGCATTTTCCGTGTGAGATTCAGGCCCCGGCAGAAGGCAGGACACGACTCCCCACTTGTTTCATGAAGCTAGCACTGCGGCCCCACTCTGGCATGGAAGGCTAATCGCTAGCGTTCCAACTGGGAGAAACAACACTGGAGGGAAACCGTGCTTTAGCTACCGTCGACCTCTCTGTGAGAGGAAGCAGGGTAGGGTGTGGGTGAGAGCCTGTGGGTCAGAGCCTGGGGACGGGTTCCATTACGTAAAATCGTGGGAGAGACAGGCCGGTGCCGAAGGCAGCCCTCAACTCACATCATGCTTATGGGGCTAGTACCGATGCCCCGGGTGTGCGTGGAGGCTTAAAGACAACCGCCTAACTCGAAGGAGAGACTCGGTAGAGAATCCGGGCTTCAGCTAAAACAGCCGCTCCTGAGGGGGGAAGCATGTTGTGGTGTGCGTGCATGAGAGCACTGCAAGGGAGCCCAAAGCTTCTTGTCAGTGAGACTCAGGCCCCAGCAGAAGGCAGAACACGACTGCCCGTGTGTTTGTCCTAGCCAGCGCTGCGGCCCTACCTTTGCATGGAAGTCTAAAGGCTAGCGTTCTAACTCGAAGAAACAACAGTGTACAGAAGCCGTGCTTTAGCTCCCGCGGCCTCTCTGTGGGAGGAAGCCGTTTAGGGTGTACTGTGGTTGAGAGCCTGGGGCCGGGTTCCGCACGTAAAATCGAGGGAGACACAGGCCGGTGCAGAAGGAAGCTGTCAGCTCCCCTCCTGTTTACGAGGCTAGTACCGTTGCCCCGTGTGCGCCTGCAGGCCTAAAGCCAACCACCTGAGTGGAAGGAACACCTCTAGAGAGAATTCCTGCTGCAGCGAACATAGGCATTCCGGTGGCTGGAAGCATTTTGCTGTGTGCCTCTGCGTGAGCGCCCTGCAAGTGAGTCCAAAACCGTTTTCCGTGTGAGACTCGGGCCCCGGCAGTAGGCAGAACACGACTCCCCACTTGTTCCATGGAGCTAGCAGTGCGGCCCCACTTTTGCATGCACGTCTAATAGCTAGCGCTCTAACTGGGAGAAACAACACTGTAGAGAAACGGTGCTTGGGCTCCCGTCGACCTCTCCTGTGCGAGGAAGCAGTGGAGGGTGTACGGTGGGTGAGAGCCTGGGGACGGGTTCCATTTTGTAAAATCGGGCGAGAGACAAGGCCGGTACAGAAGGCAGCTCTCAACTCACATCATGGTTATGGGGCTGGTACCGTTGCCCCGGGTGTGCCTGCAGGCTCAAAGACAGCCACCTAACTCGAAGGCAAAACTCGGCAGAGAATGCGTGCTTCAGCTAAAACAGCCGCTTCTGAGGGTGGAAGCATTTTGTTGTGTGCGTGCGTGAGAGCACTGCAAGGGCGTCCCACATCTAATTCCGAGGGAGCCTCAGGCTGCTGCAGGAGGCAGCACTCGACTCCCCACTTGTATCATCAGGCTAGCACTGAGGCCCCACTGTTGCGTGGAAGTCCAATCCCTTGCGTTCTGCCTCGAAGCAAAAACGGTGTACACACACCGTGCTTTAGCTACCTTAGACCTTTCTGTGCGAGGAAGCATGTTAGGCTGCACAATGGGTGAGAGCCTGGGGCCGGGTTCCACACGTAAACTCGAGGGACAGACAGGCCGGTGCAGAAGGAAGCTGTCAGCTCCCCTCTTGTTTACGAGGCTAGTACCGTTGCCCCGTGTGCGCCTGCAGGCCTAAAGCCAACCACCTCAGTGGAAGGCACACCTCTAGAGAGAATTCCTGCTGCAGCGAACATAGGCATTCCTGTGGCTGGAAGCATTTTGCTGTGTGCCTCTGCGTGAGCGCCCTGCAAGTGAGTCCAAAACCGTTTTCCGTGTGAGACTCGGGCCCCGGCAGTAGGCAGAACACGACTCCCCACTTGTTCCGTGGAGCTAGCAGTGCGGCCCCACTTTTGCATGCACGTCTAATAGCTAGCGCTCTAACTGGGAGAAACAACACTGTAGAGAAACCGTGCTTTAGCTTCCGTGGACGTCTCTGTGCGAGGAAGCAGTTTAGGGTGTACTGTGGGTGAGAGCCTGGGGGAGGGTTCCATTTCGTAAAATCGAGGGAGAGACAGGCCGGACAGAAGGCAGCTCTCAACTCACATCATGCTTATGGGGCTGGTACCGTTGCCCCGGGTGTGCCTGCAGGCTGAAAGTCAGCCACCTAACTCGAAGGAAAAACTCGGTAGGGAATCCGTGCTTCAGCTAAGCAGCCGCTCCTGAGGGTGTAAGCATTTTGTTTTGTGCGAGCGTGAGAGCAGTGCAAGGGAGTCCCAAACGTAATTCCGGGGGAGCCTGAGGCCGTTGCAAGGGGCAGCACACGACTCCCCACTTGTTTCCTCAAGCTAGCACCGAGGCCCCACTTTTGCATGGAAGTCTAATCGCTTGCGTTCTAACTCGAAGAAACCACAGTGAACAGACACCGTGCTTTAGCTACCTGAGACCTCTCTGTGGGAGGAAGCAGCTTAGGCTGCACAATGGGTGAGAGCCTGGGGCCGGGTTCCATACGTAAAATCGAGGGAGAGACAGGCCGGTGCAGAAGGAAGCTGTCAGCTCCACCTGTTGTTTACGAGGCTGGTACCATTGCCCCGTGTGTGCGTGCAGGCCTAGAGGCAACCCCCTAACTCGAAGCCACAACTCTGGTGAGAATCCGCGCTTCAGCTCCAATAGCCGTTCCCGAGGGTGGAAGCATTTTGCTGTGGGAATGCGTGAGAGCACTGCAAGGGAGTCCGAGAGCATTTTCGAAGTGAGGCTCAGGCCCCGGAAGAAGGCAGAACACGACTCCCCGCTTGCTTCATGAAGCTAGCGCTGCGGCCCCACTTTTGCATGGAAGTCTAATCGCTGGCACTCTTATTGGAAAAACAATACGACGGAGAAACCGCGCTTTAGCTACCATCCACCTCTGTGAGGCAGGAAGCAGTTTCCTGGCTACCGTGGGTGAGAGCCTGGGGAACGGTTTCCTCCCGTGCAAGCGAGGGAGAAGAAGTCCGGGCCAGAAGGCACCTCTTGACCCAGCTCTTGGTACCCGAAGCTAACACTACTGCTCCACGTGTGCAGAGGAATGCTCAGTGCTCCACACGGACGTGGCACAAACAAGCCTGTAGAGAATCCCAGCTTCAGCTCATTCGCCTCTCCACGGGGTGGCAGCATTTTCCACTCTGCTGGAGGGCAAACCTGGGGAATGAGTCCCAGCAGAATTCCGAGGGAGAAATAAGCATGGGCAGAAGGCCCCTCTCCACTCAGCTCTTGTTTCGGGAACCCTAGATCGGCTCTCCCGTGTGTGCGTGGAGTCCTAACTGCCGTCCACCCAACGCAAAGGAACAAAACTGTAGAGAACCCTTGCCTCAGCAAAGATCGCCCTTCTTGAGCGTGAGCTTCATCAATTGTGTGTTTTTTGTGAAAGCTTGAGAAATGGAACATAGATGTAACTCTGAGTGAGACGCAGGAGTGTAAGGAAGGCTGCTGTCGACTCACCTCTTGGTTTAGGAGATTAGCACTGCTGTACCCTGTGTGCCTGGATGCCTAGTTACCAGGCTCCCAACGCCAAGAATCAATGCTACGGGCTTACTGCGCTGTGGTTAACTTTGCCGTTCCTGAAGCTGGAGTCCGTTCACCGTGTTCTTGCGTGAGACGCCGCGGAAAGGGTCCCATACGTGAAAGGGAGTGAGAAACAGGCCGGTGCGCGAGGCAGCTTCAACACACCTCTTGATGATGAGGCTAGGACCCGGGGCCCGGGTGTGCCTGCAGGCCTAAAGCCAACCACCTCACTCAAAGGAACAACTCTGTAGAGAATGCCTGCTTCGACTGAAAGAGCCATGCCTGAGGGTGGACGCATTTTGCTGTGTGCATGCGTGAGCGCACTGCAAGTGAGTTCAAAAGAGCATTTTCCGTGTGAGATTCAGGCCCCGGCAGAAGGCAGGACACGACTCCCCACTTGTTTCATGAAGCTAGCACTGCGGCCCCACTCTGGCATGGAAGGCTAATCGCTAGCGTTCCAACTGGGAGAAACAACACTGGAGGGAAACCGTGCTTTAGCTACCGTCGACCTCTCTGTGAGAGGAAGCAGGGTAGGGTGTGGGTGAGAGCCTGTGGGTCAGAGCCTGGGGACGGGTTCCATTACGTAAAATCGTGGGAGAGACAGGCCGGTGCCGAAGGCAGCCCTCAACTCACATCATGCTTATGGGGCTAGTACCGATGCCCCGGGTGTGCGTGGAGGCTTAAAGACAACCGCCTAACTCGAAGGAGAGACTCGGTAGAGAATCCGGGCTTCAGCTAAAACAGCCGCTCCTGAGGGGGGAAGCATGTTGTGGTGTGCGTGCATGAGAGCACTGCAAGGGAGCCCAAAGCTTCTTGTCAGTGAGACTCAGGCCCCAGCAGAAGGCAGAACACGACTGCCCGTGTGTTTGTCCTAGCCAGCGCTGCGGCCCTACCTTTGCATGGAAGTCTAAAGGCTAGCGTTCTAACTCGAAGAAACAACAGTGTACAGAAGCCGTGCTTTAGCTCCCGCGGCCTCTCTGTGGGAGGAAGCCGTTTAGGGTGTACTGTGGTTGAGAGCCTGGGGCCGGGTTCCGCACGTAAAATCGAGGGAGACACAGGCCGGTGCAGAAGGAAGCTGTCAGCTCCCCTCCTGTTTACGAGGCTAGTACCGTTGCCCCGTGTGCGCCTGCAGGCCTAAAGCCAACCACCTGAGTGGAAGGAACACCTCTAGAGAGAATTCCTGCTGCAGCGAACATAGGCATTCCGGTGGCTGGAAGCATTTTGCTGTGTGCCTCTGCGTGAGCGCCCTGCAAGTGAGTCCAAAACCGTTTTCCGTGTGAGACTCGGGCCCCGGCAGTAGGCAGAACACGACTCCCCACTTGTTCCATGGAGCTAGCAGTGCGGCCCCACTTTTGCATGCACGTCTAATAGCTAGCGCTCTAACTGGGAGAAACAACACTGTAGAGAAACGGTGCTTGGGCTCCCGTCGACCTCTCCTGTGCGAGGAAGCAGTGGAGGGTGTACGGTGGGTGAGAGCCTGGGGACGGGTTCCATTTTGTAAAATCGGGCGAGAGACAAGGCCGGTACAGAAGGCAGCTCTCAACTCACATCATGGTTATGGGGCTGGTACCGTTGCCCCGGGTGTGCCTGCAGGCTCAAAGACAGCCACCTAACTCGAAGGCAAAACTCGGCAGAGAATGCGTGCTTCAGCTAAAACAGCCGCTTCTGAGGGTGGAAGCATTTTGTTGTGTGCGTGCGTGAGAGCACTGCAAGGGCGTCCCACATCTAATTCCGAGGGAGCCTCAGGCTGCTGCAGGAGGCAGCACTCGACTCCCCACTTGTATCATCAGGCTAGCACTGAGGCCCCACTGTTGCGTGGAAGTCCAATCCCTTGCGTTCTGCCTCGAAGCAAAAACGGTGTACACACACCGTGCTTTAGCTACCTTAGACCTTTCTGTGCGAGGAAGCATGTTAGGCTGCACAATGGGTGAGAGCCTGGGGCCGGGTTCCACACGTAAACTCGAGGGACAGACAGGCCGGTGCAGAAGGAAGCTGTCAGCTCCCCTCTTGTTTACGAGGCTAGTACCGTTGCCCCGTGTGCGCCTGCAGGCCTAAAGCCAACCACCTCAGTGGAAGGCACACCTCTAGAGAGAATTCCTGCTGCAGCGAACATAGGCATTCCTGTGGCTGGAAGCATTTTGCTGTGTGCCTCTGCGTGAGCGCCCTGCAAGTGAGTCCAAAACCGTTTTCCGTGTGAGACTCGGGCCCCGGCAGTAGGCAGAACACGACTCCCCACTTGTTCCGTGGAGCTAGCAGTGCGGCCCCACTTTTGCATGCACGTCTAATAGCTAGCGCTCTAACTGGGAGAAACAACACTGTAGAGAAACCGTGCTTTAGCTTCCGTGGACGTCTCTGTGCGAGGAAGCAGTTTAGGGTGTACTGTGGGTGAGAGCCTGGGGGAGGGTTCCATTTCGTAAAATCGAGGGAGAGACAGGCCGGACAGAAGGCAGCTCTCAACTCACATCATGCTTATGGGGCTGGTACCGTTGCCCCGGGTGTGCCTGCAGGCTGAAAGTCAGCCACCTAACTCGAAGGAAAAACTCGGTAGGGAATCCGTGCTTCAGCTAAGCAGCCGCTCCTGAGGGTGTAAGCATTTTGTTTTGTGCGAGCGTGAGAGCAGTGCAAGGGAGTCCCAAACGTAATTCCGGGGGAGCCTGAGGCCGTTGCAAGGGGCAGCACACGACTCCCCACTTGTTTCCTCAAGCTAGCACCGAGGCCCCACTTTTGCATGGAAGTCTAATCGCTTGCGTTCTAACTCGAAGAAACCACAGTGAACAGACACCGTGCTTTAGCTACCTGAGACCTCTCTGTGGGAGGAAGCAGCTTAGGCTGCACAATGGGTGAGAGCCTGGGGCCGGGTTCCATACGTAAAATCGAGGGAGAGACAGGCCGGTGCAGAAGGAAGCTGTCAGCTCCACCTGTTGTTTACGAGGCTGGTACCGTTGCCCCGTGTGTGCGTGCAGGCCTAGAGGCAACCCCCTAACTCGAAGCCACAACTCTGGTGAGAATCCGCGCTTCAGCTCCAATAGCCGTTCCCGAGGGTGGAAGCATTTTGCTGTGGGAATGCGTGAGAGCACTGCAAGGGAGTCCGAGAGCATTTTCGAAGTGAGGCTCAGGCCCCGGAAGAAGGCAGAACACGACTCCCCGCTTGCTTCATGAAGCTAGCGCTGCGGCCCCACTTTTGCATGGAAGTCTAATCGCTGGCACTCTTATTGGAAAAACAATACGACGGAGAAACCGCGCTTTAGCTACCATCCACCTCTGTGAGGCAGGAAGCAGTTTCCTGGCTACCGTGGGTGAGAGCCTGGGGAACGGTTTCCTCCCGTGCAAGCGAGGGAGAAGAAGTCCGGGCCAGAAGGCACCTCTTGACCCAGCTCTTGGTACCCGAAGCTAACACTACTGCTCCACGTGTGCAGAGGAATGCTCAGTGCTCCACACGGACGTGGCACAAACAAGCCTGTAGAGAATCCCAGCTTCAGCTCATTCGCCTCTCCACGGGGTGGCAGCATTTTCCACTCTGCTGGAGGGCAAACCTGGGGAATGAGTCCCAGCAGAATTCCGAGGGAGAAATAAGCATGGGCAGAAGGCCCCTCTCCACTCAGCTCTTGTTTCGGGAACCCTAGATCGGCTCTCCCGTGTGTGCGTGGAGTCCTAACTGCCGTCCACCCAACGCAAAGGAACAAAACTGTAGAGAACCCTTGCCTCAGCAAAGATCGCCCTTCTTGAGCGTGAGCTTCATCAATTGTGTGTTTTTTGTGAAAGCTTGAGAAATGGAACATAGATGTAACTCTGAGTGAGACGCAGGAGTGTAAGGAAGGCTGCTGTCGACTCACCTCTTGGTTTAGGAGATTAGCACTGCTGTACCCTGTGTGCCTGGATGCCTAGTTACCAGGCTCCCAACGCCAAGAATCAATGCTACGGGCTTACTGCGCTGTGGTTAACTTTGCCGTTCCTGAAGCTGGAGTCCGTTCACCGTGTTCTTGCGTGAGACGCCGCGGAAAGGGTCCCATACGTGAAAGGGAGTGAGAAACAGGCCGGTGCGCGAGGCAGCTTCAACACACCTCTTGATGATGAGGCTAGGACCCGGGGCCCGGGTGTGCCTGCAGGCCTAAAGCCAACCACCTCACTCAAAGGAACAACTCTGTAGAGAATGCCTGCTTCGACTGAAAGAGCCATGCCTGAGGGTGGACGCATTTTGCTGTGTGCATGCGTGAGCGCACTGCAAGTGAGTTCAAAAGAGCATTTTCCGTGTGAGATTCAGGCCCCGGCAGAAGGCAGGACACGACTCCCCACTTGTTTCATGAAGCTAGCACTGCGGCCCCACTCTGGCATGGAAGGCTAATCGCTAGCGTTCCAACTGGGAGAAACAACACTGGAGGGAAACCGTGCTTTAGCTACCGTCGACCTCTCTGTGAGAGGAAGCAGGGTAGGGTGTGGGTGAGAGCCTGTGGGTCAGAGCCTGGGGACGGGTTCCATTACGTAAAATCGTGGGAGAGACAGGCCGGTGCCGAAGGCAGCCCTCAACTCACATCATGCTTATGGGGCTAGTACCGATGCCCCGGGTGTGCGTGGAGGCTTAAAGACAACCGCCTAACTCGAAGGAGAGACTCGGTAGAGAATCCGGGCTTCAGCTAAAACAGCCGCTCCTGAGGGGGGAAGCATGTTGTGGTGTGCGTGCATGAGAGCACTGCAAGGGAGCCCAAAGCTTCTTGTCAGTGAGACTCAGGCCCCAGCAGAAGGCAGAACACGACTGCCCCGTGTGTTTGTCCTAGCCAGCGCTGCGGCCCTACCTTTGCATGGAAGTCTAAAGCTAGCGTTCTAGAGACGCTAGCACTCGCTTCGCACGCTCTACGCTCTTCACTCGAAAAGAAAACAACAGTGTACAGAAGCCGTGCTTTAGCTCCCGCGGCCTCTCTGTGGGAGGAAGCCGTTTAGGGTGTACTGTGGTTGAGAGCCTGGGGCGGGTTCCGCACGTAAAATCGAGGGAGACACAGGCCGGTGCAGAAGGAAGCTGTCAGCTCCCCTCCTGTTTACGAGGCTAGTACCGTTGCCCCGTGTGCGCCTGCAGGCCTAAAGCCAACCACCTGAGTGGAAGGAACACCTCTAGAGAGAATTCCTGCTGCAGCGAACATAGGCATTCCGGTGGCTGGAAGCATTTTGCTGTGTGCCTCTGCGTGAGCGCCCTGCAAGTGAGTCCAAAACCGTTTTCCGTGTGAGACTCGGGCCCCCGGCAGTAGGCAGAACACGACTCCCCACTTGTTCCATGGAGCTAGCAGTGCGGCCCCACTTTTGCATGCACGTCTAATAGCTAGCGCTCTACACTGGGAGAAACAACACTGTAGAGAAACGGTGCTTGGGCTCCCGTCGACCTCTCCTGTGCGAGGAAGCAGTGGAGGGTGTACGGTGGGTGAGAGCCTGGGGACGGGTTCCATTTTGTAAAATCGGGCGAGAGACAAGGCCGGTACAGAAGGCAGCTCTCAACTCACATCATGGTTATGGGGCTGGTACCGTTGCCCCGGGTGTGCCTGCAGGCTCAAAGACAGCCACCTAACTCGAAGGCAAAACTCGGCAGAGAATGCGTGCTTCAGCTAAAACAGCCGCTTCTGAGGGTGGAAGCATTTTGTTGTGTGCGTGCGTGAGAGCACTGCAAGGGCGTCCCACATCTAATTCCGAGGGAGCCTCAGGCTGCTGCAGGAGGCAGCACTCGACTCCCCACTTGTATCATCAGGCTAGCACTGAGGCCCCACTGTTGCGTGGAAGTCCAATCCCTTGCGTTCTGCCTCGAAGCAAAAACGGTGTACACACACCGTGCTTTAGCTACCTTAGACCTTTCTGTGCGAGGAAGCATGTTAGGCTGCACAATGGGTGAGAGCCCTGGGGCCGGGTTCCACACGTAAACTCGAGGGACAGACAGGCCGGTGCAGAAGGAAGCTGTCAGCTCCCCTCTTGTTTACGAGGCTAGTACCGTTGCCCCGTGTGCGCCTGCAGGCCTAAAGCCAACCACCCTCAGTGGAAGGCACACCTCTAGAGAGAATTCCTGCTGCAGCGAACATAGGCATTCCTGTGGCTGGAAGCATT
>NW_026992110.1:0-27068 GCF_029215605.1 Mirounga angustirostris | reverse complement strand
GGGTTCCACCCGTAAAATCGAGGGAGCACCAAGGCCGGCGCGGAAGGCAGCTCTCAGCTCACCTCTTGTTTACGCGCCTACTCCCGTTGCCCCGTGTGTGCGTGCAGGCTTGAAGGCAACCCCCTAACTCGAAGGAACAACTCTGCTGAGAACCCGTGCTTCAGCCGAAAGAGCCGTTCCTGAGGGTGCAAGCATTTTGCTGTGGCAATGCGTGAGAGCACTGCAAGGGGAGTCCGGAGGCCTTTTCCGAGTGAGACTCAGGCCCTGGCCGAAGGCAGCACACGGCTCCCCACTTGTTTCAGGAAGCTAGCTCTGCGGCCCTCACTTTCGCATGGAAGCCTAATCGCTAGCGTTCGAACTCGAAGAGACAACACGGTAGAGAAACCGTGCTTTAGCTGCCATCCACCTCTCTGAGGGAGGAAGCAGGTTTCAGGCTACCGTGGGGGGAGAGCCTGGGAACGGGTTCCTCACGTGAAACCGAGGGAGAGGAAGTCCGGGCCGGAAGGCACCTCTCGACTCAGCTCTTGTTACCTGAAGCTCACCCTTACTGCCCCATGCGTGCCTAGGAATGCTAAGGGCTCCACGCTGATTTGGCAGAAAGAAGCCGGTAAAGAAGCCCGGCTTCAGCTCATTCAATGCCTCTCCACAGGGTGGCAGCCTTTTCAACTCTGCTTCAGGGCAAGCGTGGGGAGTGAGTCCCAGCAGAATTCCGAGGGAGAAAGAAGCATGGGCAGAAGGCACCCCTCGACTCAACTCTTGTTTCGGGAACCTAGGTCGGCTCTCCCGCGGTGTGCGGGGGGTCCTAAGGGCCGTCCACCCGACGCAAAGGAGCCACACTGGAGAGAACCCGTGCCTCGGCCACAGATCGCCCTTCCTGAGCGTGCACTTCATCTCGTGTGTGTTTCTGTGAACGCATGAGAAATGGAACCCAAACGGAACCCGGAGTGAGAAGCAGGCCTGTAAGGAAGGCTGCTGTCGACTCCGCTGTTGTTTTAGGAGATCCGCCCTGCCCTGCCCTGGGTGCCTGGATGCCTGGTTACCGGGCTACTAACACCAGGAATCAATGCTAGAGAGTTCCTGCGCTTTAGTTAACATTGCCGTTCCTGAAGCCAGAGGAATTTCACAGTGCTCGTGCAGGAGAGACGGGGGAAAGGGTCCGTCGTGAAATGGAGCGAGAAACAGGCCGCTGCGGAAGGCCGCTCTCAACTCACCTCTTGTGGAGGAGGCCGGTCCCCTTGCCCCGGGTGTGCCTGCAGGCCTACAGCCAAGCCCCTCAGTCGAAGGAACAAGTGTGTAGAGAATTCCTGCTTCAGCGAAAAGAGGCCTTCCCGAGGCTGGAAGCATGTTGCTGTGTGCATGCGTGAGAGAACGGCAAGGGAGTCCCCAACCATTTTCCGTGGGAGACTCAGGCCCCGGAAGAAGGCCGAGCACGACTCCTCACTGGTGTCATGGTCTGTGGGGGGAAGCAGTTTACTCTGCACTGTGGGTGAGAGCCTGGGGACGGGTTCCATACGTAAACTCGATGGGAGAAACAGGCCGGTGCAGAAGGCAGCTGTCAGCTCCCTCCTGGGTTACGGGGCTGGTACCGTTGCCCCGTGTGTGCCTGCAGGCCTAAAGCCAAGCACCTAAGTCGAAGGAACAAGTGCGGAGAGAATTCCTGCTTCAGCGGAAATAGGCCTTCCTGAGGCTGGAAGCGTGTTGCTGTGTGCATGCGTGAGCGCACTGCAACGGAGTCCCAAACCATTTTCCGTGGGAGCCTCAGGCCGCTGCAGAAGGCAGCACACGACTCCCCACGTGTTTCAGGAAGCTAGCCTGCGGCCCCACTTGTGCACGGAAGTCTAATCGCTTGCGTTCTACCTCGAAGAAACAACAGTGTACAGAAGCCGTGCTTTGGCTACCGTCGACCCCTCTGTGGGAGGAAGCAGTTTATGCTGCAGTGTGGGTGAGGTCCTGGGGGGGGGGGGGGGCGGGTTCCATAGGTAAAATCGAGGCAGAACCAGGCCGGCGCAGAAGGCAGCTGTCGACTCACTCCTTGTTTACGAGGCTGGTACCGTTGCCCCGTACGTGTGCCTGCAGGCCTAAAGCCAAGCCCCTGAGTCGAAGGAACAAGTGTGTGGAGAATTCCTGCTTCAGCGAAAAGAGGCCTTCCCGAGGCTGGAAGCATGTTGCTGTGTGCATGCGTGAGAGAACGGCAAGGGAGTCCCCAACCATTTTCCGCGGGAGACTCAGGCCCCGGAAGAAGGCCGAGCACGACTCCCCACTGGTGTCGTGGTCTGTGGGAGGAAGCAGTTCACTCTGCACTGTGGGTGAGAGCCTGCGGACGGGTTCCATTCGTAAACTCGATGGAGAAACAGGCCGGTGCCGAAGGCAGCTGTCAGCTCACTCCTTGTTTACGAGGCTGGTACCGTTGCCCCGTGTGTGCCTGCAGGCCTGAAGCCAAGCACCTAAGTGGAGGGAACAAGTCTGCAGAGAATTCCTGCTTCAGCGAAAAGAGGCCTTCCTGAGGCTGGAAGCATGTTGCTGTGTGCATGCGTGAGAGAACTGCAAGGGAGTCCCAAAACATTTTCCGTGGGAGACTCAGGCCCCGGAAGAAAGCAGAGCACGACTCCCCACTTGTGTCATGGTCTGTGGGAGGAAGCAGTTTACCGTGTACTGTAGCTGAGAGCCTGGGGAACGGGTTCCACCCGTAAAATCGAGGGAGCACCAAGGCCGGCGCGGAAGGCAGCTCTCAGCTCACCTCTTGTTTACGCGCCTACTCCCGTTGCCCCGTGTGTGCGTGCAGGCTTGAAGGCAACCCCCTAACTCGAAGGAACAACTCTGCTGAGAACCCGTGCTTCAGCCGAAAGAGCCGTTCCTGAGGGTGCAAGCATTTTGCTGTGGCAATGCGTGAGAGCACTGCAAGGGAGTCCGGAGGCCTTTTCCGAGTGAGACTCAGGCCCTGGCCGAAGGCAGCACACGGCTCCCCACTTGTTTCAGGAAGCTAGCTCTGCGGCCTCACTTTCGCATGGAAGCCTAATCGCTAGCGTTCGAACTCGAAGAGACAACACGGTAGAGAAACCGTGCTTTAGCTGCCATCCACCTCTCTGAGGGAGGAAGCAGTTTCCAGGCTACCGTGGGGGAGAGCCTGGGGAACGGGTTCCTCACGTGAAACCGAGGGAGAGGAAGTCCGGGCCGGAAGGCACCTCTCGACTCAGCTCTTGTTACCTGAAGCTCACCCTTACTGCCCCATGCGTGCCTAGGAATGCTAAGGGCTCCACGCTGATTTGGCAGAAAGAAGCCGGTAAAGAAGCCCGGCTTCAGCTCATTCAATGCCTCTCCACAGGGTGGCAGCCTTTTCAACTCTGCTTCAGGGCAAGCGTGGGGAGTGAGTCCCAGCAGAATTCCGAGGGAGAAAGAAGCATGGGCAGAAGGCACCCCTCGACTCAACTCTTGTTTCGGGAACCTAGGTCGGCTCTCCCGCGTGTGCGGGGGGTCCTAAGGGCCGTCCACCCGACGCAAAGGAGCCACACTGGAGAGAACCCGTGCCTCGGCACAGATCGCCCTTCCTGAGCGTGCACTTCATCTCGTGTGTGTTTCTGTGAACGCATGAGAAATGGAACCCAAACGGAACCCGGAGTGAGAAGCAGGCCTGTAAGGAAGGCTGCTGTCGACTCCGCTGTTGTTTTAGGAGATCCGCCCTGCCCTGCCCTGGGTGCCTGGATGCCTGGTTACCGGGCTACTAACACCAGGAATCAATGCTAGAGAGTTCCTGCGCTTTAGTTAACATTGCCGTTCCTGAAGCCAGAGGAATTTCACAGTGCTCGTGCAGGAGAGACGGGGGAAAGGGTCCCGTCCGTGAAATGGAGCGAGAAACAGGCCGCTGCGGAAGGCCGCTCTCAACTCACCTCTTGTGGAGGAGGCCGGTCCCCTTGCCCCGGGTGTGCCTGCAGGCCTACAGCCAAGCCCCTCAGTCGAAGGAACAAGTGTGTAGAGAATTCCTGCTTCAGCGAAAAGAGGCCTTCCCGAGGCTGGAAGCATGTTGCTGTGTGCATGCGTGAGAGAACGGCAAGGGAGTCCCCAACCATTTTCCGTGGGAGACTCAGGCCCCGGAAGAAGGCCGAGCACGACTCCTCACTGGTGTCATGGTCTGTGGGGGGAAGCAGTTTACTCTGCACTGTGGGTGAGAGCCTGGGGACGGGTTCCATACGTAAACTCGATGGAGAAACAGGCCGGTGCAGAAGGCAGCTGTCAGCTCCCTCCTGGGTTACGGGGCTGGTACCGTTGCCCCGTGTGTGCCTGCAGGCCTAAAGCCAAGCACCTAAGTCGAAGGAACAAGTGCGGAGAGAATTCCTGCTTCAGCGGAAATAGGCCTTCCTGAGGCTGGAAGCGTGTTGCTGTGTGCATGCGTGAGCGCACTGCAACGGAGTCCCAAACCATTTTCCGTGGGAGCCTCAGGCCGCTGCAGAAGGCAGCACACGACTCCCCACGTGTTTCAGGAAGCTAGCCCTGCGGCCCCACTTGTGCACGGAAGTCTAATCGCTTGCGTTCTACCTCGAAGAAACAACAGTGTACAGAAGCCGTGCTTTGGCTACCGTCGACCCCTCTGTGGGAGGAAGCAGTTTATGCTGCAGTGTGGGTGAGGTCCTGGGGGGGGGGGGGGGCGGGTTCCATAGGTAAAATCGAGGCAGAACCAGGCCGGCGCAGAAGGCAGCTGTCGACTCACTCCTTGTTTACGAGGCTGGTACCGTTGCCCCGTACGTGTGCCTGCAGGCCTAAAGCCAAGCCCCTGAGTCGAAGGAACAAGTGTGTGGAGAATTCCTGCTTCAGCGAAAAGAGGCCTTCCCGAGGCTGGAAGCATGTTGCTGTGTGCATGCGTGAGAGAACGGCAAGGGAGTCCCCAACCATTTTCCGCGGGAGACTCAGGCCCCGGAAGAAGGCCGAGCACGACTCCCCACTGGTGTCGTGGTCTGTGGGAGGAAGCAGTTCACTCTGCACTGTGGGTGAGAGCCTGCGGACGGGTTCCATTCGTAAACTCGATGGAGAAACAGGCCGGTGCCGAAGGCAGCTGTCAGCTCACTCCTTGTTTACGAGGCTGGTACCGTTGCCCCGTGTGTGCCTGCAGGCCTGAAGCCAAGCACCTAAGTGGAGGGAACAAGTCTGCAGAGAATTCCTGCTTCAGCGAAAAGAGGCCTTCCTGAGGCTGGAAGCATGTTGCTGTGTGCATGCGTGAGAGAACTGCAAGGGAGTCCCAAAACATTTTCCGTGGGAGACTCAGGCCCCGGAAGAAAGCAGAGCACGACTCCCCACTTGTGTCATGGTCTGTGGGAGGAAGCAGTTTACCGTGTACTGTAGCTGAGAGCCTGGGGAACGGGTTCCACCCGTAAAATCGAGGGAGCACCAAGGCCGGCGCGGAAGGCAGCTCTCAGCTCACCTCTTGTTTACGCGCCTACTCCCGTTGCCCCGTGTGTGCGTGCAGGCTTGAAGGCAACCCCCTAACTCGAAGGAACAACTCTGCTGAGAACCCGTGCTTCAGCCGAAAGAGCCGTTCCTGAGGGTGCAAGCATTTTGCTGTGGCAATGCGTGAGAGCACTGCAAGGGAGTCCGGAGGCCTTTTCCGAGTGAGACTCAGGCCCTGGCCGAAGGCAGCACACGGCTCCCCACTTGTTTCAGGAAGCTAGCTCTGCGGCCTCACTTTCGCATGGAAGCCTAATCGCTAGCGTTCGAACTCGAAGAGACAACACGGTAGAGAAACCGTGCTTTAGCTGCCATCCACCTCTCTGAGGGAGGAAGCAGTTTCCAGGCTACCGTGGGGGAGAGCCTGGGGAACGGGTTCCTCACGTGAAACCGAGGGAGAGGAAGTCCGGGCCGGAAGGCACCTCTCGACTCAGCTCTTGTTACCTGAAGCTCACCCTTACTGCCCCATGCGTGCCTAGGAATGCTAAGGGCTCCACGCTGATTTGGCAGAAAGAAGCCGGTAAAGAAGCCCGGCTTCAGCTCATTCAATGCCTCTCCACAGGGTGGCAGCCTTTTCAACTCTGCTTCAGGGCAAGCGTGGGGAGTGAGTCCCAGCAGAATTCCGAGGGAGAAAGAAGCATGGGCAGAAGGCACCCCTCGACTCAACTCTTGTTTCGGGAACCTAGGTCGGCTCTCCCGCGTGTGCGGGGGGTCCTAAGGGCCGTCCACCCGACGCAAAGGAGCCACACTGGAGAGAACCCGTGCCTCGGCACAGATCGCCCTTCCTGAGCGTGCACTTCATCTCGTGTGTGTTTCTGTGAACGCATGAGAAATGGAACCCAAACGGAACCCGGAGTGAGAAGCAGGCCTGTAAGGAAGGCTGCTGTCGACTCCGCTGTTGTTTTAGGAGATCCGCCCTGCCCTGCCCTGGGTGCCTGGATGCCTGGTTACCGGGCTACTAACACCAGGAATCAATGCTAGAGAGTTCCTGCGCTTTAGTTAACATTGCCGTTCCTGAAGCCAGAGGAATTTCACAGTGCTCGTGCAGGAGAGACGGGGGAAAGGGTCCCGTCCGTGAAATGGAGCGAGAAACAGGCCGCTGCGGAAGGCCGCTCTCAACTCACCTCTTGTGGAGGAGGCCGGTCCCCTTGCCCCGGGTGTGCCTGCAGGCCTACAGCCAAGCCCCTCAGTCGAAGGAACAAGTGTGTAGAGAATTCCTGCTTCAGCGAAAAGAGGCCTTCCCGAGGCTGGAAGCATGTTGCTGTGTGCATGCGTGAGAGAACGGCAAGGGAGTCCCCAACCATTTTCCGTGGGAGACTCAGGCCCCGGAAGAAGGCCGAGCACGACTCCTCACTGGTGTCATGGTCTGTGGGGGGAAGCAGTTTACTCTGCACTGTGGGTGAGAGCCTGGGGACGGGTTCCATACGTAAACTCGATGGAGAAACAGGCCGGTGCAGAAGGCAGCTGTCAGCTCCCTCCTGGGTTACGGGGCTGGTACCGTTGCCCCGTGTGTGCCTGCAGGCCTAAAGCCAAGCACCTAAGTCGAAGGAACAAGTGCGGAGAGAATTCCTGCTTCAGCGGAAATAGGCCTTCCTGAGGCTGGAAGCGTGTTGCTGTGTGCATGCGTGAGCGCACTGCAACGGAGTCCCAAACCATTTTCCGTGGGAGCCTCAGGCCGCTGCAGAAGGCAGCACACGACTCCCCACGTGTTTCAGGAAGCTAGCCCTGCGGCCCCACTTGTGCACGGAAGTCTAATCGCTTGCGTTCTACCTCGAAGAAACAACAGTGTACAGAAGCCGTGCTTTGGCTACCGTCGACCCCTCTGTGGGAGGAAGCAGTTTATGCTGCAGTGTGGGTGAGGTCCTGGGGGGGGGGGGGGGCGGGTTCCATAGGTAAAATCGAGGCAGAACCAGGCCGGCGCAGAAGGCAGCTGTCGACTCACTCCTTGTTTACGAGGCTGGTACCGTTGCCCCGTACGTGTGCCTGCAGGCCTAAAGCCAAGCCCCTGAGTCGAAGGAACAAGTGTGTGGAGAATTCCTGCTTCAGCGAAAAGAGGCCTTCCCGAGGCTGGAAGCATGTTGCTGTGTGCATGCGTGAGAGAACGGCAAGGGAGTCCCCAACCATTTTCCGCGGGAGACTCAGGCCCCGGAAGAAGGCCGAGCACGACTCCCCACTGGTGTCGTGGTCTGTGGGAGGAAGCAGTTCACTCTGCACTGTGGGTGAGAGCCTGCGGACGGGTTCCATTCGTAAACTCGATGGAGAAACAGGCCGGTGCCGAAGGCAGCTGTCAGCTCACTCCTTGTTTACGAGGCTGGTACCGTTGCCCCGTGTGTGCCTGCAGGCCTGAAGCCAAGCACCTAAGTGGAGGGAACAAGTCTGCAGAGAATTCCTGCTTCAGCGAAAAGAGGCCTTCCTGAGGCTGGAAGCATGTTGCTGTGTGCATGCGTGAGAGAACTGCAAGGGAGTCCCAAAACATTTTCCGTGGGAGACTCAGGCCCCGGAAGAAAGCAGAGCACGACTCCCCACTTGTGTCATGGTCTGTGGGAGGAAGCAGTTTACCGTGTACTGTAGCTGAGAGCCTGGGGAACGGGTTCCACCCGTAAAATCGAGGGAGCACCAAGGCCGGCGCGGAAGGCAGCTCTCAGCTCACCTCTTGTTTACGCGCCTACTCCCGTTGCCCCGTGTGTGCGTGCAGGCTTGAAGGCAACCCCCTAACTCGAAGGAACAACTCTGCTGAGAACCCGTGCTTCAGCCGAAAGAGCCGTTCCTGAGGGTGCAAGCATTTTGCTGTGGCAATGCGTGAGAGCACTGCAAGGGAGTCCGGAGGCCTTTTCCGAGTGAGACTCAGGCCCTGGCCGAAGGCAGCACACGGCTCCCCACTTGTTTCAGGAAGCTAGCTCTGCGGCCTCACTTTCGCATGGAAGCCTAATCGCTAGCGTTCGAACTCGAAGAGACAACACGGTAGAGAAACCGTGCTTTAGCTGCCATCCACCTCTCTGAGGGAGGAAGCAGTTTCCAGGCTACCGTGGGGGAGAGCCTGGGGAACGGGTTCCTCACGTGAAACCGAGGGAGAGGAAGTCCGGGCCGGAAGGCACCTCTCGACTCAGCTCTTGTTACCTGAAGCTCACCCTTACTGCCCCATGCGTGCCTAGGAATGCTAAGGGCTCCACGCTGATTTGGCAGAAAGAAGCCGGTAAAGAAGCCCGGCTTCAGCTCATTCAATGCCTCTCCACAGGGTGGCAGCCTTTTCAACTCTGCTTCAGGGCAAGCGTGGGGAGTGAGTCCCAGCAGAATTCCGAGGGAGAAAGAAGCATGGGCAGAAGGCACCCCTCGACTCAACTCTTGTTTCGGGAACCTAGGTCGGCTCTCCCGCGTGTGCGGGGGGTCCTAAGGGCCGTCCACCCGACGCAAAGGAGCCACACTGGAGAGAACCCGTGCCTCGGCACAGATCGCCCTTCCTGAGCGTGCACTTCATCTCGTGTGTGTTTCTGTGAACGCATGAGAAATGGAACCCAAACGGAACCCGGAGTGAGAAGCAGGCCTGTAAGGAAGGCTGCTGTCGACTCCGCTGTTGTTTTAGGAGATCCGCCCTGCCCTGCCCTGGGTGCCTGGATGCCTGGTTACCGGGCTACTAACACCAGGAATCAATGCTAGAGAGTTCCTGCGCTTTAGTTAACATTGCCGTTCCTGAAGCCAGAGGAATTTCACAGTGCTCGTGCAGGAGAGACGGGGGAAAGGGTCCCGTCCGTGAAATGGAGCGAGAAACAGGCCGCTGCGGAAGGCCGCTCTCAACTCACCTCTTGTGGAGGAGGCCGGTCCCCTTGCCCCGGGTGTGCCTGCAGGCCTACAGCCAAGCCCCTCAGTCGAAGGAACAAGTGTGTAGAGAATTCCTGCTTCAGCGAAAAGAGGCCTTCCCGAGGCTGGAAGCATGTTGCTGTGTGCATGCGTGAGAGAACGGCAAGGGAGTCCCCAACCATTTTCCGTGGGAGACTCAGGCCCCGGAAGAAGGCCGAGCACGACTCCTCACTGGTGTCATGGTCTGTGGGGGGAAGCAGTTTACTCTGCACTGTGGGTGAGAGCCTGGGGACGGGTTCCATACGTAAACTCGATGGAGAAACAGGCCGGTGCAGAAGGCAGCTGTCAGCTCCCTCCTGGGTTACGGGGCTGGTACCGTTGCCCCGTGTGTGCCTGCAGGCCTAAAGCCAAGCACCTAAGTCGAAGGAACAAGTGCGGAGAGAATTCCTGCTTCAGCGGAAATAGGCCTTCCTGAGGCTGGAAGCGTGTTGCTGTGTGCATGCGTGAGCGCACTGCAACGGAGTCCCAAACCATTTTCCGTGGGAGCCTCAGGCCGCTGCAGAAGGCAGCACACGACTCCCCACGTGTTTCAGGAAGCTAGCCCTGCGGCCCCACTTGTGCACGGAAGTCTAATCGCTTGCGTTCTACCTCGAAGAAACAACAGTGTACAGAAGCCGTGCTTTGGCTACCGTCGACCCCTCTGTGGGAGGAAGCAGTTTATGCTGCAGTGTGGGTGAGGTCCTGGGGGGGGGGGGGGGGCGGGTTCCATAGGTAAAATCGAGGCAGAACCAGGCCGGCGCAGAAGGCAGCTGTCGACTCACTCCTTGTTTACGAGGCTGGTACCGTTGCCCCGTACGTGTGCCTGCAGGCCTAAAGCCAAGCCCCTGAGTCGAAGGAACAAGTGTGTGGAGAATTCCTGCTTCAGCGAAAAGAGGCCTTCCCGAGGCTGGAAGCATGTTGCTGTGTGCATGCGTGAGAGAACGGCAAGGGAGTCCCCAACCATTTTCCGCGGGAGACTCAGGCCCCGGAAGAAGGCCGAGCACGACTCCCCACTGGTGTCGTGGTCTGTGGGAGGAAGCAGTTCACTCTGCACTGTGGGTGAGAGCCTGCGGACGGGTTCCATTCGTAAACTCGATGGAGAAACAGGCCGGTGCCGAAGGCAGCTGTCAGCTCACTCCTTGTTTACGAGGCTGGTACCGTTGCCCCGTGTGTGCCTGCAGGCCTGAAGCCAAGCACCTAAGTGGAGGGAACAAGTCTGCAGAGAATTCCTGCTTCAGCGAAAAGAGGCCTTCCTGAGGCTGGAAGCATGTTGCTGTGTGCATGCGTGAGAGAACTGCAAGGGAGTCCCAAAACATTTTCCGTGGGAGACTCAGGCCCCGGAAGAAAGCAGAGCACGACTCCCCACTTGTGTCATGGTCTGTGGGAGGAAGCAGTTTACCGTGTACTGTAGCTGAGAGCCTGGGGAACGGGTTCCACCCGTAAAATCGAGGGAGCACCAAGGCCGGCGCGGAAGGCAGCTCTCAGCTCACCTCTTGTTTACGCGCCTACTCCCGTTGCCCCGTGTGTGCGTGCAGGCTTGAAGGCAACCCCCTAACTCGAAGGAACAACTCTGCTGAGAACCCGTGCTTCAGCCGAAAGAGCCGTTCCTGAGGGTGCAAGCATTTTGCTGTGGCAATGCGTGAGAGCACTGCAAGGGAGTCCGGAGGCCTTTTCCGAGTGAGACTCAGGCCCTGGCCGAAGGCAGCACACGGCTCCCCACTTGTTTCAGGAAGCTAGCTCTGCGGCCTCACTTTCGCATGGAAGCCTAATCGCTAGCGTTCGAACTCGAAGAGACAACACGGTAGAGAAACCGTGCTTTAGCTGCCATCCACCTCTCTGAGGGAGGAAGCAGTTTCCAGGCTACCGTGGGGGAGAGCCTGGGGAACGGGTTCCTCACGTGAAACCGAGGGAGAGGAAGTCCGGGCCGGAAGGCACCTCTCGACTCAGCTCTTGTTACCTGAAGCTCACCCTTACTGCCCCATGCGTGCCTAGGAATGCTAAGGGCTCCACGCTGATTTGGCAGAAAGAAGCCGGTAAAGAAGCCCGGCTTCAGCTCATTCAATGCCTCTCCACAGGGTGGCAGCCTTTTCAACTCTGCTTCAGGGCAAGCGTGGGGAGTGAGTCCCAGCAGAATTCCGAGGGAGAAAGAAGCATGGGCAGAAGGCACCCCTCGACTCAACTCTTGTTTCGGGAACCTAGGTCGGCTCTCCCGCGTGTGCGGGGGGTCCTAAGGGCCGTCCACCCGACGCAAAGGAGCCACACTGGAGAGAACCCGTGCCTCGGCACAGATCGCCCTTCCTGAGCGTGCACTTCATCTCGTGTGTGTTTCTGTGAACGCATGAGAAATGGAACCCAAACGGAACCCGGAGTGAGAAGCAGGCCTGTAAGGAAGGCTGCTGTCGACTCCGCTGTTGTTTTAGGAGATCCGCCCTGCCCTGCCCTGGGTGCCTGGATGCCTGGTTACCGGGCTACTAACACCAGGAATCAATGCTAGAGAGTTCCTGCGCTTTAGTTAACATTGCCGTTCCTGAAGCCAGAGGAATTTCACAGTGCTCGTGCAGGAGAGACGGGGGAAAGGGTCCCGTCCGTGAAATGGAGCGAGAAACAGGCCGCTGCGGAAGGCCGCTCTCAACTCACCTCTTGTGGAGGAGGCCGGTCCCCTTGCCCCGGGTGTGCCTGCAGGCCTACAGCCAAGCCCCTCAGTCGAAGGAACAAGTGTGTAGAGAATTCCTGCTTCAGCGAAAAGAGGCCTTCCCGAGGCTGGAAGCATGTTGCTGTGTGCATGCGTGAGAGAACGGCAAGGGAGTCCCCAACCATTTTCCGTGGGAGACTCAGGCCCCGGAAGAAGGCCGAGCACGACTCCTCACTGGTGTCATGGTCTGTGGGGGGAAGCAGTTTACTCTGCACTGTGGGTGAGAGCCTGGGGACGGGTTCCATACGTAAACTCGATGGAGAAACAGGCCGGTGCAGAAGGCAGCTGTCAGCTCCCTCCTGGGTTACGGGGCTGGTACCGTTGCCCCGTGTGTGCCTGCAGGCCTAAAGCCAAGCACCTAAGTCGAAGGAACAAGTGCGGAGAGAATTCCTGCTTCAGCGGAAATAGGCCTTCCTGAGGCTGGAAGCGTGTTGCTGTGTGCATGCGTGAGCGCACTGCAACGGAGTCCCAAACCATTTTCCGTGGGAGCCTCAGGCCGCTGCAGAAGGCAGCACACGACTCCCCACGTGTTTCAGGAAGCTAGCCCTGCGGCCCCACTTGTGCACGGAAGTCTAATCGCTTGCGTTCTACCTCGAAGAAACAACAGTGTACAGAAGCCGTGCTTTGGCTACCGTCGACCCCTCTGTGGGAGGAAGCAGTTTATGCTGCAGTGTGGGTGAGGTCCTGGGGGGGGGGGGGGGGGCGGGTTCCATAGGTAAAATCGAGGCAGAACCAGGCCGGCGCAGAAGGCAGCTGTCGACTCACTCCTTGTTTACGAGGCTGGTACCGTTGCCCCGTACGTGTGCCTGCAGGCCTAAAGCCAAGCCCCTGAGTCGAAGGAACAAGTGTGTGGAGAATTCCTGCTTCAGCGAAAAGAGGCCTTCCCGAGGCTGGAAGCATGTTGCTGTGTGCATGCGTGAGAGAACGGCAAGGGAGTCCCCAACCATTTTCCGCGGGAGACTCAGGCCCCGGAAGAAGGCCGAGCACGACTCCCCACTGGTGTCGTGGTCTGTGGGAGGAAGCAGTTCACTCTGCACTGTGGGTGAGAGCCTGCGGACGGGTTCCATTCGTAAACTCGATGGAGAAACAGGCCGGTGCCGAAGGCAGCTGTCAGCTCACTCCTTGTTTACGAGGCTGGTACCGTTGCCCCGTGTGTGCCTGCAGGCCTGAAGCCAAGCACCTAAGTGGAGGGAACAAGTCTGCAGAGAATTCCTGCTTCAGCGAAAAGAGGCCTTCCTGAGGCTGGAAGCATGTTGCTGTGTGCATGCGTGAGAGAACTGCAAGGGAGTCCCAAAACATTTTCCGTGGGAGACTCAGGCCCCGGAAGAAAGCAGAGCACGACTCCCCACTTGTGTCATGGTCTGTGGGAGGAAGCAGTTTACCGTGTACTGTAGCTGAGAGCCTGGGGAACGGGTTCCACCCGTAAAATCGAGGGAGCACCAAGGCCGGCGCGGAAGGCAGCTCTCAGCTCACCTCTTGTTTACGCGCCTACTCCCGTTGCCCCGTGTGTGCGTGCAGGCTTGAAGGCAACCCCCTAACTCGAAGGAACAACTCTGCTGAGAACCCGTGCTTCAGCCGAAAGAGCCGTTCCTGAGGGTGCAAGCATTTTGCTGTGGCAATGCGTGAGAGCACTGCAAGGGAGTCCGGAGGCCTTTTCCGAGTGAGACTCAGGCCCTGGCCGAAGGCAGCACACGGCTCCCCACTTGTTTCAGGAAGCTAGCTCTGCGGCCTCACTTTCGCATGGAAGCCTAATCGCTAGCGTTCGAACTCGAAGAGACAACACGGTAGAGAAACCGTGCTTTAGCTGCCATCCACCTCTCTGAGGGAGGAAGCAGTTTCCAGGCTACCGTGGGGGAGAGCCTGGGGAACGGGTTCCTCACGTGAAACCGAGGGAGAGGAAGTCCGGGCCGGAAGGCACCTCTCGACTCAGCTCTTGTTACCTGAAGCTCACCCTTACTGCCCCATGCGTGCCTAGGAATGCTAAGGGCTCCACGCTGATTTGGCAGAAAGAAGCCGGTAAAGAAGCCCGGCTTCAGCTCATTCAATGCCTCTCCACAGGGTGGCAGCCTTTTCAACTCTGCTTCAGGGCAAACGTGGGGAGTGAGTCCCAGCAGAATTCCGAGGGAGAAAGAAGCATGGGCAGAAGGCACCCCTCGACTCAACTCTTGTTTCGGGAACCTAGGTCGGCTCTCCCGCGTGTGCGGGGGGTCCTAAGGGCCGTCCACCCGACGCAAAGGAGCCACACTGGAGAGAACCCGTGCCTCGGCACAGATCGCCCTTCCTGAGCGTGCACTTCATCTCGTGTGTGTTTCTGTGAACGCATGAGAAATGGAACCCAAACGGAACCCGGAGTGAGAAGCAGGCCTGTAAGGAAGGCTGCTGTCGACTCCGCTGTTGTTTTAGGAGATCCGCCCTGCCCTGCCCTGGGTGCCTGGATGCCTGGTTACCGGGCTACTAACACCAGGAATCAATGCTAGAGAGTTCCTGCGCTTTAGTTAACATTGCCGTTCCTGAAGCCAGAGGAATTTCACAGTGCTCGTGCAGGAGAGACGGGGGAAAGGGTCCCGTCCGTGAAATGGAGCGAGAAACAGGCCGCTGCGGAAGGCCGCTCTCAACTCACCTCTTGTGGAGGAGGCCGGTCCCCTTGCCCCGGGTGTGCCTGCAGGCCTACAGCCAAGCCCCTCAGTCGAAGGAACAAGTGTGTAGAGAATTCCTGCTTCAGCGAAAAGAGGCCTTCCCGAGGCTGGAAGCATGTTGCTGTGTGCATGCGTGAGAGAACGGCAAGGGAGTCCCCAACCATTTTCTGTGGGAGACTCAGGCCCCGGAAGAAGGCCGAGCACGACTCCTCACTGGTGTCATGGTCTGTGGGGGGAAGCAGTTTACTCTGCACTGTGGGTGAGAGCCTGGGGACGGGTTCCATACGTAAACTCGATGGAGAAACAGGCCGGTGCAGAAGGCAGCTGTCAGCTCCCTCCTGGGTTACGGGGCTGGTACCGTTGCCCCGTGTGTGCCTGCAGGCCTAAAGCCAAGCACCTAAGTCGAAGGAACAAGTGCGGAGAGAATTCCTGCTTCAGCGGAAATAGGCCTTCCTGAGCCTGGAAGCGTGTTGCTGTGTGCATGCGTGAGCGCACTGCAACGGAGTCCCAAACCATTTTCCGTGGGAGCCTCAGGCCGCTGCAGAAGGCAGCACACGACTCCCCACGTGTTTCAGGAAGCTAGCCCTGCGGCCCCACTTGTGCACGGAAGTCTAATCGCTTGCGTTCTACCTCGAAGAAACAACAGTGTACAGAAGCCGTGCTTTGGCTACCGTCGACCCCTCTGTGGGAGGAAGCAGTTTATGCTGCAGTGTGGGTGAGGGCCTGGGGGGGGGGGGGGGGCGGGTTCCATAGGTAAAATCGAGGCAGAACCAGGCCGGCGCAGAAGGCAGCTGTCGACTCACTCCTTGTTTACGAGGCTGGTACCGTTGCCCCGTACGTGTGCCTGCAGGCCTAAAGCCAAGCCCCTGAGTCGAAGGAACAAGTGTGTGGAGAATTCCTGCTTCAGCGAAAAGAGGCCTTCCCGAGGCTGGAAGCATGTTGCTGTGTGCATGCGTGAGAGAACGGCAAGGGAGTCCCCAACCATTTTCCGCGGGAGACTCAGGCCCCGGAAGAAGGCCGAGCACGACTCCCCACTGGTGTCGTGGTCTGTGGGAGGAAGCAGTTCACTCTGCACTGTGGGTGAGAGCCTGCGGACGGGTTCCATTCGTAAACTCGATGGAGAAACAGGCCGGTGCCGAAGGCAGCTGTCAGCTCACTCCTTGTTTACGAGGCTGGTACCGTTGCCCCGTGTGTGCCTGCAGGCCTGAAGCCAAGCACCTAAGTGGAGGGAACAAGTCTGCAGAGAATTCCTGCTTCAGCGAAAAGAGGCCTTCCTGAGGCTGGAAGCATGTTGCTGTGTGCATGCGTGAGAGAACTGCAAGGGAGTCCCAAAACATTTTCCGTGGGAGACTCAGGCCCCGGAAGAAAGCAGAGCACGACTCCCCACTTGTGTCATGGTCTGTGGGAGGAAGCAGTTTACCGTGTACTGTAGCTGAGAGCCTGGGGAACGGGTTCCACCCGTAAAATCGAGGGAGCACCAAGGCCGGCGCGGAAGGCAGCTCTCAGCTCACCTCTTGTTTACGCGCCTACTCCCGTTGCCCCGTGTGTGCGTGCAGGCTTGAAGGCAACCCCCTAACTCGAAGGAACAACTCTGCTGAGAACCCGTGCTTCAGCCGAAAGAGCCGTTCCTGAGGGTGCAAGCATTTTGCTGTGGCAATGCGTGAGAGCACTGCAAGGGAGTCCGGAGGCCTTTTCCGAGTGAGACTCAGGCCCTGGCCGAAGGCAGCACACGGCTCCCCACTTGTTTCAGGAAGCTAGCTCTGCGGCCTCACTTTCGCATGGAAGCCTAATCGCTAGCGTTCGAACTCGAAGAGACAACACGGTAGAGAAACCGTGCTTTAGCTGCCATCCACCTCTCTGAGGGAGGAAGCAGTTTCCAGGCTACCGTGGGGGAGAGCCTGGGGAACGGGTTCCTCACGTGAAACCGAGGGAGAGGAAGTCCGGGCCGGAAGGCACCTCTCGACTCAGCTCTTGTTACCTGAAGCTCACCCTTACTGCCCCATGCGTGCCTAGGAATGCTAAGGGCTCCACGCTGATTTGGCAGAAAGAAGCCGGTAAAGAAGCCCGGCTTCAGCTCATTCAATGCCTCTCCACAGGGTGGCAGCCTTTTCAACTCTGCTTCAGGGCAAGCGTGGGGAGTGAGTCCCAGCAGAATTCCGAGGGAGAAAGAAGCATGGGCAGAAGGCACCCCTCGACTCAACTCTTGTTTCGGGAACCTAGGTCGGCTCTCCCGCGTGTGCGGGGGGTCCTAAGGGCCGTCCACCCGACGCAAAGGAGCCACACTGGAGAGAACCCGTGCCTCGGCACAGATCGCCCTTCCTGAGCGTGCACTTCATCTCGTGTGTGTTTCTGTGAACGCATGAGAAATGGAACCCAAACGGAACCCGGAGTGAGAAGCAGGCCTGTAAGGAAGGCTGCTGTCGACTCCGCTGTTGTTTTAGGAGATCCGCCCTGCCCTGCCCTGGGTGCCTGGATGCCTGGTTACCGGGCTACTAACACCAGGAATCAATGCTAGAGAGTTCCTGCGCTTTAGTTAACATTGCCGTTCCTGAAGCCAGAGGAATTTCACAGTGCTCGTGCAGGAGAGACGGGGGAAAGGGTCCCGTCCGTGAAATGGAGCGAGAAACAGGCCGCTGCGGAAGGCCGCTCTCAACTCACCTCTTGTGGAGGAGGCCGGTCCCCTTGCCCCGGGTGTGCCTGCAGGCCTACAGCCAAGCCCCTCAGTCGAAGGAACAAGTGTGTAGAGAATTCCTGCTTCAGCGAAAAGAGGCCTTCCCGAGGCTGGAAGCATGTTGCTGTGTGCATGCGTGAGAGAACGGCAAGGGAGTCCCCAACCATTTTCCGTGGGAGACTCAGGCCCCGGAAGAAGGCCGAGCACGACTCCTCACTGGTGTCATGGTCTGTGGGGGGAAGCAGTTTACTCTGCACTGTGGGTGAGAGCCTGGGGACGGGTTCCATACGTAAACTCGATGGAGAAACAGGCCGGTGCAGAAGGCAGCTGTCAGCTCCCTCCTGGGTTACGGGGCTGGTACCGTTGCCCCGTGTGTGCCTGCAGGCCTAAAGCCAAGCACCTAAGTCGAAGGAACAAGTGCGGAGAGAATTCCTGCTTCAGCGGAAATAGGCCTTCCTGAGGCTGGAAGCGTGTTGCTGTGTGCATGCGTGAGCGCACTGCAACGGAGTCCCAAACCATTTTCCGTGGGAGCCTCAGGCCGCTGCAGAAGGCAGCACACGACTCCCCACGTGTTTCAGGAAGCTAGCCCTGCGGCCCCACTTGTGCACGGAAGTCTAATCGCTTGCGTTCTACCTCGAAGAAACAACAGTGTACAGAAGCCGTGCTTTGGCTACCGTCGACCCCTCTGTGGGAGGAAGCAGTTTATGCTGCAGTGTGGGTGAGGTCCTGGGGGGGGGGGGGGGGCGGGTTCCATAGGTAAAATCGAGGCAGAACCAGGCCGGCGCAGAAGGCAGCTGTCGACTCACTCCTTGTTTACGAGGCTGGTACCGTTGCCCCGTACGTGTGCCTGCAGGCCTAAAGCCAAGCCCCTGAGTCGAAGGAACAAGTGTGTGGAGAATTCCTGCTTCAGCGAAAAGAGGCCTTCCCGAGGCTGGAAGCATGTTGCTGTGTGCATGCGTGAGAGAACGGCAAGGGAGTCCCCAACCATTTTCCGCGGGAGACTCAGGCCCCGGAAGAAGGCCGAGCACGACTCCCCACTGGTGTCGTGGTCTGTGGGAGGAAGCAGTTCACTCTGCACTGTGGGTGAGAGCCTGCGGACGGGTTCCATTCGTAAACTCGATGGAGAAACAGGCCGGTGCCGAAGGCAGCTGTCAGCTCACTCCTTGTTTACGAGGCTGGTACCGTTGCCCCGTGTGTGCCTGCAGGCCTGAAGCCAAGCACCTAAGTGGAGGGAACAAGTCTGCAGAGAATTCCTGCTTCAGCGAAAAGAGGCCTTCCTGAGGCTGGAAGCATGTTGCTGTGTGCATGCGTGAGAGAACTGCAAGGGAGTCCCAAAACATTTTCCGTGGGAGACTCAGGCCCCGGAAGAAAGCAGAGCACGACTCCCCACTTGTGTCATGGTCTGTGGGAGGAAGCAGTTTACCGTGTACTGTAGCTGAGAGCCTGGGGAACGGGTTCCACCCGTAAAATCGAGGGAGCACCAAGGCCGGCGCGGAAGGCAGCTCTCAGCTCACCTCTTGTTTACGCGCCTACTCCCGTTGCCCCGTGTGTGCGTGCAGGCTTGAAGGCAACCCCCTAACTCGAAGGAACAACTCTGCTGAGAACCCGTGCTTCAGCCGAAAGAGCCGTTCCTGAGGGTGCAAGCATTTTGCTGTGGCAATGCGTGAGAGCACTGCAAGGGAGTCCGGAGGCCTTTTCCGAGTGAGACTCAGGCCCTGGCCGAAGGCAGCACACGGCTCCCCACTTGTTTCAGGAAGCTAGCTCTGCGGCCTCACTTTCGCATGGAAGCCTAATCGCTAGCGTTCGAACTCGAAGAGACAACACGGTAGAGAAACCGTGCTTTAGCTGCCATCCACCTCTCTGAGGGAGGAAGCAGTTTCCAGGCTACCGTGGGGGAGAGCCTGGGGAACGGGTTCCTCACGTGAAACCGAGGGAGAGGAAGTCCGGGCCGGAAGGCACCTCTCGACTCAGCTCTTGTTACCTGAAGCTCACCCTTACTGCCCCATGCGTGCCTAGGAATGCTAAGGGCTCCACGCTGATTTGGCAGAAAGAAGCCGGTAAAGAAGCCCGGCTTCAGCTCATTCAATGCCTCTCCACAGGGTGGCAGCCTTTTCAACTCTGCTTCAGGGCAAGCGTGGGGAGTGAGTCCCAGCAGAATTCCGAGGGAGAAAGAAGCATGGGCAGAAGGCACCCCTCGACTCAACTCTTGTTTCGGGAACCTAGGTCGGCTCTCCCGCGTGTGCGGGGGGTCCTAAGGGCCGTCCACCCGACGCAAAGGAGCCACACTGGAGAGAACCCGTGCCTCGGCACAGATCGCCCTTCCTGAGCGTGCACTTCATCTCGTGTGTGTTTCTGTGAACGCATGAGAAATGGAACCCAAACGGAACCCGGAGTGAGAAGCAGGCCTGTAAGGAAGGCTGCTGTCGACTCCGCTGTTGTTTTAGGAGATCCGCCCTGCCCTGCCCTGGGTGCCTGGATGCCTGGTTACCGGGCTACTAACACCAGGAATCAATGCTAGAGAGTTCCTGCGCTTTAGTTAACATTGCCGTTCCTGAAGCCAGAGGAATTTCACAGTGCTCGTGCAGGAGAGACGGGGGAAAGGGTCCCGTCCGTGAAATGGAGCGAGAAACAGGCCGCTGCGGAAGGCCGCTCTCAACTCACCTCTTGTGGAGGAGGCCGGTCCCCTTGCCCCGGGTGTGCCTGCAGGCCTACAGCCAAGCCCCTCAGTCGAAGGAACAAGTGTGTAGAGAATTCCTGCTTCAGCGAAAAGAGGCCTTCCCGAGGCTGGAAGCATGTTGCTGTGTGCATGCGTGAGAGAACGGCAAGGGAGTCCCCAACCATTTTCCGTGGGAGACTCAGGCCCCGGAAGAAGGCCGAGCACGACTCCTCACTGGTGTCATGGTCTGTGGGGGGAAGCAGTTTACTCTGCACTGTGGGTGAGAGCCTGGGGACGGGTTCCATACGTAAACTCGATGGAGAAACAGGCCGGTGCAGAAGGCAGCTGTCAGCTCCCTCCTGGGTTACGGGGCTGGTACCGTTGCCCCGTGTGTGCCTGCAGGCCTAAAGCCAAGCACCTAAGTCGAAGGAACAAGTGCGGAGAGAATTCCTGCTTCAGCGGAAATAGGCCTTCCTGAGGCTGGAAGCGTGTTGCTGTGTGCATGCGTGAGCGCACTGCAACGGAGTCCCAAACCATTTTCCGTGGGAGCCTCAGGCCGCTGCAGAAGGCAGCACACGACTCCCCACGTGTTTCAGGAAGCTAGCCCTGCGGCCCCACTTGTGCACGGAAGTCTAATCGCTTGCGTTCTACCTCGAAGAAACAACAGTGTACAGAAGCCGTGCTTTGGCTACCGTCGACCCCTCTGTGGGAGGAAGCAGTTTATGCTGCAGTGTGGGTGAGGGCCTGGGGGGGGGGGGGGCGGGTTCCATAGGTAAAATCGAGGCAGAACCAGGCCGGCGCAGAAGGCAGCTGTCGACTCACTCCTTGTTTACGAGGCTGGTACCGCTGGTACCGTTGCCCCGTACGTGTGCCTGCAGGCCTAAAGCCAAGCCCCTGAGTCGAAGGAACAAGTGTGTGGAGAATTCCTGCTTCAGCGAAAAGAGGCCTTCCCGAGGCTGGAAGCATGTTGCTGTGTGCATGCGTGAGAGAACGGCAAGGGAGTCCCCAACCATTTTCCGCGGGAGACTCAGGCCCCGGAAGAAGGCCGAGCACGACTCCCCACTGGTGTCGTGGTCTGTGGGAGGAAAGCAGTTCACTCTGCACTGTGGGTGAGAGCCTGCGGACGGGTTCCATTCGTAAACTCGATGGAGAAAACAGGCCGGTGCCGAAGGCAGCTGTCAGCTCACTCTTGTTTACGAGGCTGGTACCGTTGCCCCGTGTGTGCCTGCAGGCTGAAGCCAAGCACCTAAGTGGAGGGAACAAGTCTGCAGAGGAATTCCTGCTTCAGCGAAAAGAGGCCTTCCTGAGGCTGGAAGCATGTTGCTGTGTGCATGCGTGAGAGAGAACTGCAAGGGAGTCCCAAACATTTTCCGTGGGAGACTCAGGCCCCGGAAGAAAGCAGAGCACGACTCCCCACTTGTGTCATGGTCTGTGGGAGGAAGCAGTTTACCGTGTACTGTAGCTGAGAGCCTGGGGAACGGGTTCCACCCGTAAAATCGAGGGAGCACCAAGGCCGGCGCGGAAGGCAGCTCTCAGCTCACCTCTTGTTTACGCGCCTACTCCCGTTGCCCCGTGTGTGCGTGCAGGCTTGAAGGCAACCCCCTAACTCGAAGGAACAACTCTGCTGAGAACCCGTGCTTCAGCCGAAAGAGCCGTTCCTGAGGGTGCAAGCATTTTGCTGTGGCAATGCGTGAGAGCACTGCAAGGGAGTCCGGAGGCCTTTTCCGAGTGAGACTCAGGCCCTGGCCGAAGGCAGCACACGGCTCCCCACTTGTTTCAGGAAGCTAGCTCTGCGGCCTCACTTTCGCATGGAAGCCTAATCGCTAGCGTTCGAACTCGAAGAGACAACACGGTAGAGAAAACCGTGCTTTAGCTGCCATCCACCTCTCTGAGGGAGGAAGCAGTTTCCAGGCTACCGTGGGGGAGAGCCTGGGGAACGGGTTCCTCACGTGAAACCGAGGGAGAGGAAGTCCGGGCCGGAAGGCACCTCTCGACTCAGCTCTTGTTACCTGAAGCTCACCCTTACTGCCCCATGCGTGCCTAGGAATGCTAAGGGCTCCACGCTGATTTGGCAGAAAGAAGCCGGTAAAGAAGCCCGGCTTCAGCTCATTCAATGCCTCTCCACAGGGTGGCAGCCTTTTCAACTCTGCTTCAGGGCAAGCGTGGGGAGTGAGTCCCAGCAGAATTCCGAGGGAGAAAGAAGCATGGGCAGAAGGCACCCCTCGACTCAACTCTTGTTTCGGGAACCTAGGTCGGCTCTCCCGCGTGTGCGGGGGGTCCTAAGGGCCGTCCACCCGACGCAAAGGAGCCACACTGGAGAGAACCCGTGCCTCGGCACAGATCGCCCTTCCTGAGCGTGCACTTCATCTCGTGTGTGTTTCTGTGAACGCATGAGAAATGGAACCCAAACGGAACCCGGAGTGAGAAGCAGGCCTGTAAGGAAGGCTGCTGTCGACTCCGCTGTTGTTTTAGGAGATCCGCCCTGCCCTGCCCTGGGTGCCTGGATGCCTGGTTACCGGGCTACTAACACCAGGAATCAATGCTAGAGAGTTCCTGCGCTTTAGTTAACATTGCCGTTCCTGAAGCCAGAGGAATTTCACAGTGCTCGTGCAGGAGAGACGGGGGAAAGGGTCCCGTCCGTGAAATGGAGCGAGAAACAGGCCGCTGCGGAAGGCCGCTCTCAACTCACCTCTTGTGGAGGAGGCCGGTCCCCTTGCCCCGGGTGTGCCTGCAGGGCCTACAGCCAAGCCCCTCAGTCGAAGGAACAAGTGTGTAGAGAATTCCTGCTTCAGCGAAAAGAGGCCTTCCCGAGGCTGGAAGCATGTTGCTGTGTGCATGCGTGAGAGAACGGCAAGGGAGTCCCCAACCATTTTCCGTGGGAGACTCAGGCCCCGGGAAGAAGGCCGAGCACGACTCCTCACTGGTGTCATGGTCTGTGGGGGGAAGCAGTTTACTCTGCACTGTGGGTGAGAGCCTGGGGACGGGTTCCATACGTAAACTCGATGGAGAAACAGGCCGGTGCAGAAGGCAGCTGTCAGCTCCCTCCTGGGTTACGGGGCTGGTACCGTTGCCCCGTGTGTGCCTGCAGGCCTAAAGCCAAGCACCTAAGTCGAAGGAACAAGTGCGGAGGAGAATTCCTGCTTCAGCGGAAAATAGGCCTTCCTGAGGGCTGGAAGCGTGTTGCTGTGTGCATGCGTGAGCGCACTGCAACGGAGTCCCAAACCATTTTCCGTGGGAGCCTCAGGCCGCTGCAGAAGGCAGCACACGACTCCCCACGTGTTTCAGGAAGCTAGCCCTGCGGCCCCCACTTGTGCACGGAAGTCTAATCGCTTGCGTTCTACCTCGAAGAAACAACAGTGTACAGAAGCCGTGCTTTGGCTACCGTCGACCCCTCTGTGGGAGGGAAGCAGTTTATGCTGCAGTGTGGGTGAGGTCCTGGGGGGGGGGGGGGGGCGGGTTCCATAGGTAAAATCGAGGCAGAACCAGGGCCGGCGCAGAAGGCAGCTGTCGACTCACTCCTTGTTTACGAGGCTGGTACCGTTGCCCCGTACGTGTGCCTGCAGGCCTAAAGCCAAGCCCCTGAGTCGAAGGAACAAGTGTGTGGAGAATTCCTGCTTCAGCGAAAAGAGGCCTTCCCGAGGCTGGAAGCATGTTGCTGTGTGCATGCGTGAGAGAACGGCAAGGGGAGTCCCCAACCATTTTCCGCGGGAGACTCAGGCCCCGGAAGAAGGCCGAGCACGACTCCCCACTGGTGTCGTGGTCTGTGGGAGAAGCAGTTCACTCTGCACTGTGGGTGAGAGCCTGCGGACGGGTTCCATTCGTAAACTCGATGGAGAAACAGGCCGGTGCCGAAGGCAGCTGTCAGCTCACTCCTTGTTTACGAGGCTGGTACCGTTGCCCCGTGTGTGCCTGCAGGCCTGAAGCCAAGCACCTAAGTGGAGGAACAAGTCTGGCAGAGAATTCCTGCTTCAGCGAAAAGAGGCCTTCCTGAGGCTGGAAGCATGTTTGCTGTGTGCATGCGTGAGAGAACTGCAAGGGAGTCCCAAAACATTTTCCGTGGGAGACTCAGGCCCCGGAAGAAAAGCAGAGCACGACTCCCCACTTGTGTCATGGTCTGTGGGAGGAAGCAGTTTACCGTGTACTGTAGCTGAGAGCCTGGGGAACGGGTTCCACCCGTAAAATCGAGGGAGCACCAAGGCCGGCGCGGAAGGCAGCTCTCAGCTCACCTCTTGTTTACGCGCCCTACTCCCGTTGCCCCGTTGTGTGCGTGCAGGCTTGAAGGCAACCCCCCTAACTCGAAGGAACAACTCTGCTGAGAACCCGTGCTTCAGCCGAAAGAGCCGTTCCTGAGGGTGCAAGCATTTTGCTGTGGCAATGCGTGAGAGCACTGCAAGGGAGTCCGGAGGCCTTTTCCGAGTGAGACTCAGGCCCTGGCCGAAGGCAGCACACGGCTCCCCACTTGTTTCAGGAAGCTAGCTCTGCGGCCTCACTTTCGCATGGAAGCCTAATCGCTAGCGTTCGAACTCGAAGAGACAACACGGTAGAGAAAACCGTGCTTTAGCTGCCATCCACCTCTCTGAGGGAGGAAGCAGTTTCCAGGCTACCGTGGGGGAGAGCCTGGGGAACGGGTTCCTCACGTGAAACCGAGGGAGAGGAAGTCCGGGCCGGGAAGGCACCTCTCGACTCAGCTCTTGTTACCTGAAGCTCACCCTTACTGCCCCCATGCGTGCCTAGGAATGCTAAGGGCTCCACGCTGATTTGGCAGAAAGAAGCCGGTAAAGAAGCCCGGCTTCAGCTCATTCAATGCCTCTCCACAGGGTGGCAGCCTTTTCAACTCTGCTTCAGGGCAAGCGTGGGGAGTGAGTCCCAGCAGAATTCCGAGGGAGAAAGAAGCATGGGCAGAAGGCACCCCTCGACTCAACTCTTGTTTCGGGAACCTAGGTCGGCTCTCCCGCGTGTGCGGGGGGGTCCTAAGGGCCGTCCACCCGACGCAAAGGAGCCACACTGGAGAGAACCCGTGCCTCGGCACAGATCGCCCTTCCTGAGCGTGCACTTCATCTCGTGTGTGTTTCTGTGAACGCATGAGAAATGGAACCCAAACGGAACCCGGAGTGAGAAGCAGGCCTGTAAGACTCCGCTGTTGTTTTAGGAGATCCGCCCTGCCCTGCCCTGGGTGCCTGGATGCCTGGTTACCGGGCTACTAACACCAGGAATCAATGCTAGAGAGTTCCTGCGCTTTAGTTAACATTGCCGTTCCTGAAGCCAGAGGAATTTCACAGTGCTCGTGCAGGAGAGACGGGGGAAAGGGTCCCGTCCGTGAAATGGAGCGAGAAACAGGCCGCTGCGGAAGGCCGCTCTCAACTCACCTCTTGTGGAGGAGGCCGGTCCCCTTGCCCCGGGTGTGCCTGCAGGCCTACAGCCAAGCCCCTCAGTCGAAGGAACAAGTGTGTAGAGAATTCCTGCTTCAGCGAAAAGAGGCCTTCCCGAGGCTGGAAGCATGTTGCTGTGTGCATGCGTGAGAGAACGGCAAGGGAGTCCCCAACCATTTTCCGTGGGAGACTCAGGCCCCGGAAGAAGGCCGAGCACGACTCCTCACTGGTGTCATGGTCTGTGGGGGGAAGCAGTTTACTCTGCACTGTGGGTGAGAGCCTGGGGACGGGTTCCATACGTAAACTCGATGGAGAAACAGGCCGGTGCAGAAGGCAGCTGTCAGCTCCCTCCTGGGTTACGGGGCTGGTACCGTTGCCCCGTGTGTGCCTGCAGGCCTAAAGCCAAGCACCTAAGTCGAAGGAACAAGTGCGGAGAGAATTCCTGCTTCAGCGGAAATAGGCCTTCCTGAGGCTGGAAGCGTGTTGCTGTGTGCATGCGTGAGCGCACTGCAACGGAGTCCCAAACCATTTTCCGTGGGAGCCTCAGGCCGCTGCAGAAGGCAGCACACGACTCCCCACGTGTTTCAGGAAGCTAGCCCTGCGGCCCCACTTGTGCACGGAAGTCTAATCGCTTGCGTTCTACCTCGAAGAAACAACAGTGTACAGAAGCCGTGCTTTGGCTACCGTCGACCCCTCTGTGGGAGGAAGCAGTTTATGCTGCAGTGTGGGTGAGGGCCTGGGGGGGGGGGGGGGGGGGCGGGTTCCATAGGTAAAATCGAGGCAGAACCAGGCCGGCGCAGAAGGCAGCTGTCGACTCACTCCTTGTTTACGAGGCTGGTACCGTTGCCCCGTACGTGTGCCTGCAGGCCTAAAGCCAAGCCCCTGAGTCGAAGGAACAAGTGTGTGGAGAATTCCTGCTTCAGCGAAAAGAGGCCTTCCCGAGGCTGGAAGCATGTTGCTGTGTGCATGCGTGAGAGAACGGCAAGGGAGTCCCCAACCATTTTCCGCGGGAGACTCAGGCCCCGGAAGAAGGCCGAGCACGACTCCCCACTGGTGTCGTGGTCTGTGGGAGGAAGCAGTTCACTCTGCACTGTGGGTGAGAGCCTGCGGACGGGTTCCATTCGTAAACTCGATGGAGAAACAGGCCGGTGCCGAAGGCAGCTGTCAGCTCACTCCTTGTTTACGAGGCTGGTACCGTTGCCCCGTGTGTGCCTGCAGGCCTGAAGCCAAGCACCTAAGTGGAGGGAACAAGTCTGCAGAGAATTCCTGCTTCAGCGAAAAGAGGCCTTCCTGAGGCTGGAAGCATGTTGCTGTGTGCATGCGTGAGAGAACTGCAAGGGAGTCCCAAAACATTTTCCGTGGGAGACTCAGGCCCCGGAAGAAAGCAGAGCACGACTCCCCACTTGTGTCATGGTCTGTGGGAGGAAGCAGTTTACCGTGTACTGTAGCTGAGAGCCTGGGGAACGGGTTCCACCCGTAAAATCGAGGGAGCACCAAGGCCGGCGCGGAAGGCAGCTCTCAGCTCACCTCTTGTTTACGCGCCTACTCCCGTTGCCCCGTGTGTGCGTGCAGGCTTGAAGGCAACCCCCTAACTCGAAGGAACAACTCTGCTGAGAACCCGTGCTTCAGCCGAAAGAGCCGTTCCTGAGGGTGCAAGCATTTTGCTGTGGCAATGCGTGAGAGCACTGCAAGGGAGTCCGGAGGCCTTTTCCGAGTGAGACTCAGGCCCTGGCCGAAGGCAGCACACGGCTCCCCACTTGTTTCAGGAAGCTAGCTC